>NC_060145.1:102631757-102931757 GCF_021461385.2 Schistocerca piceifrons | reverse complement strand
TATTTTGACGATTTATCATCACACATTTTGATTACATGAAAAAAAATGTTCACAAAATCAAAACATGAAGTTTTAACTCACAGGAGAGATATTTTTGTAACACTTTTTCAAAACAAAAGACGCGAAGTGTATGTTCTCACAAATCGCAGACTGACAAACACACACTGAAGGCTAATGGGAAATGTGTGCTTTGGGACGTATTTCGATGTATACTACATATGGAATGTTCCTAAAAATATCAGTGCATCAAATTAGTATGTTGTACAGTTTCTGGTATTTGAAGCAGTACCAAATTTAGCGGGAATTATACATTTTATGCCTGCAAAAGTTTCAGAATTGTAATATGAATACGAAAATAAAATTAGTAATTTAAAGATATGGTGGGTCACAAGGTTTGAGAATATTTATCTTTTACGTCAAGATAGTCTACTTGCGATAAAGTTAAGTGTTTTTCTTAACTATAATGAGCTTCTTAGTGTGATGAATAATAAAGTTTTGTTTATCATAACGTAAACTAAATTTGAATAATATATATGTGGCATTAGTTACGAGCTATGCGGAGAAATGGAAACAAAAAACAGATCACGTTTAGCACAGCTACATACTCTGTTTTCGATCTAGGTCATTGTAAAGTGAAATCTGCGAGATAAGTAATTTTTGTATTAAAACATTAACTCACAGCACCATGCAAAAATATAATACGTTATCGACAAATTTGGAAAAGTATAAAATTTCGAAAATGGCGACGATGTATTGCGTAAGAAACGTCAGTCTCAAATTTTGCCACTTAGAATCGGAATAAAAATTACCAAAGGGTAAGAGGGGCTGCAATTTTCAGATGAACTAGGAAGTTGTCGTAAAATTACGTTTGTTATAGAACAACCTTTAAAGACTTCATCCCATGTGGAGAGGACTGTAATCATTGCTGCTTACAACAGGTCCTCTATTAGTGTAGATGCGTATGGATCTGCTATAAAACAGGTTGCAGAATGAATCAATAGATTTCACTAAGCTGCAGACGAGATACGTGTTAGGACACACTTCCAGTTACCAATACCCCTATACCCAAATCTTTTAAGAAACGAAATACCGCGCATAAAACAGCTCCAAACATCTCATTACTTTACAAGTGAGTTAATATTTAAATATTTCACATAAAGCAGGTAAAACGTTTAAGCTCGAAGAAACATAAAACCTAACTACAGGCTGAAAATTATTGAAATACACGAAAAAAAACGTAAATTAGTTACAAACTACGGCGTGGGCACACCTTATTCAACATTTAACAGTAACTACAGGTCTTAGGAATTAGGTTACACCATGTTCTATATGTCTGCCATCAATGGCGATGATGTGACGCAGACGAATAGCGAAATTCTGCATGACCCCTAAAGAACATGCATGAGCGTACAGAACATCGATGCTGTCGATGGCCTTCTGAATGGCTATTCTCAGCTCAGCAATGGTTTTGGGGTTATTGCTGTACACTTCATCTTTAATATAGCACAAAAAGGAGTCACGCATGTTCAGATCCGGAGAATAGGGCGGCCAATCGAGACGAATTCGGTCCCCAGAGTGGGACACTCCCCTGCTTCCATGGGGTCGAGCTCCATCTTGCATGAACCACATGTGTCGAGATTAGGGTCACTTTGGATAATGGGGATGAAATCATGTTCTAAAACCTTCACGTACCGTTCGGTAGTCAACGTGCCATCAAGGAATATTGGACCGATTATTCCGTTACAGCGTTACAGGAAATTGCACACCACAGATTCACTCGTTGAGGATGAAGTCACTTCTCGATTGCGAAATGCGGGTTCTCAGTTCCCTAAATGCACCAATTTTGCTTATTGACGAACCCATCCAAATGAAAGTGAGCTTAGTCGCTAAACCAAACCACACATGCGCTTATTAATTCCCATCATGTCCCGCAACCAGCTGCGTAGTTTGAAACTGCTAACGCTACCGTTCAGAAATTATGACGATTTCATTTCATATAGTTCAAATGTGTGTGAAATCTCATGGGACTTAACTGCTAAGGTCTTCAGTCCCTACGCTTACACACTACTTAAGCTACATTATCCTAATGACTAACACACACACCCATGCCCGAGCGGGGACTCGAACCTCCGCTTGGACCAGTCGCCCAGTACACGAGTGCAGCGCCCCAGACCGCTCGGTTAATCCCGCGCGGCTTCATATAATTCAATAATTGTCACTGCGTATGTTGATTTTATTACTTTCGTGTTATTCACCCAATGGCAAATGAACAACTCATACACTGATATAATGTTCCAGGTATCCTCAGTGGTATATGTGAATACAGTCGAGAAGACCGATAGCGAATAGAATTAGTAAATAAATAGCGAAATGAAACCTCACATTTGAGGCAGAATTTATACCTCAAGTAGAACGACCATTTTGTTAAGTTATAAACAATTTTCCTTTAACTATTTTGTGGGGCTGTAAGTATGGAAAAGTATAGGAAGCGAGTTATATTGCGTTAGAAGTTTCTTATAAATAGCTAACTGCTTTCATTTCCAACACTTGATGATTATAGTCCGGTAATTTGTGCTCCATTTTAAGCAAAAGCTAGAATTCCACGCTTGTGATTGGTTATGACACAATATCTCATCAATTATGAGTAATACAGTGATATAATTATGCAGTTACATTCAATCGTGCATGTGGATATTGTCTGCAGACTGTGTTACGAATAGAGCTAGTAATAAAGAAAGAATTATACTGTGTATCAGTGAGGAAATGCATGCGGGATAGTGCATATGGATGTTGTCTGCAGACTGTGTTACGAATAGAGTTAGTAATAAAGAAGGATTTATATTGTGCAACAGTGAGAAAAAGTTTCGAAAAATTTCATATTAAGTATAAGGTTTGTTGGCAGTCGTAGGTACCCTGGGTAATTTGTGTGCAATGTGTTACGCTGCTTCGAAACATATACACAGTTTGTAACTTTAATACTTGACTTATTGCGTCGTACGTTTAACACTGTATTATATCTCTTCATGAGTAGTTTCTTACAGAGTTTTAAATTTTTAAACTCGTTCAATAATTACACGAAATACTGTTTGCCCTTGGAAGCAGTCAGACAGGTAAGCTGCAAATAGAAATGTTCACCGATTTTGTCGTTTAGTGATATAGATCCACTATATCTGAGGACTGACGTTCGTAATTACGGATTGCACATTCAGTGTCGTCGAAAGAAGTAGCAAACGAATTTCAGAAGTTTTAACGAGTAATTTCGGTTAGGGGAATTGTTTTAGAGTCCCAAGATGTACCATTCTTTCTACATATCCTTTGCCCTAGATATCACCACACGAAATCTGCCAACAAAACGCAACTTTACGAACTACGCAAGTGCTGTCTCCCGGCGTTGAGCGGTACCAACATAGCAGGCAGCGGCCACCGCAATGGATCCCCCGTTCCACAGACTCTGGAACGTGGAGCGTCCGTTCTAGCCGAAGAAGATAGGACAAGAGCGGTCTTCGGAATATGTCGTAGAAAATTGGGAGCAATGTTTAACACTTCAGTAGCAAATGGTCACAGAACACGGACTCAGACTAAAACTTACGAAGTAACGATAGTGCAGCGACTGAGCAATTCCGACATTTTTTCCCGACGTCACCACTTTAAGTATTTACTTTAATCTGCACAGACTGAACTGTGGGCGTATCAGTGGATATGAAGGGTACAATGGGCAGATAAAGTGAAAACTGTAGCAGTGCTGTGGCGTATGAACTAAAATTTTGAGGTATTATCAATGGCAGCAAGAGAAGAAGACTTAGAGTTCTACATAGTTACTACACACAGCCTTTCGAAATTCCTTAACCAAAGTAGATGAAGTAATTATTCCAGAATACGAATCAATCACAGCTGCCAATGTGAGCAGCTTAGAACTAGATATCCTCTGTGTAGTGATGCAACTTAACTAACTTAATAAAAGCAAGTGTTCTGATACAGACTCTACACCAATTAGGTTACTTTCAGAGTATGATCCACACCCAAAGACTGTAAAGCTGCACAGATCACACCAATATTCAAGAAAGGTAGTAGGAGTAATCCACTAAATTACAGGTCCATATCATTAACTTCGATATGTAGCAGGACGTATACTGCGTTAGAATGTTTGAATTACCTGGAAGAGACCAGTCTACTGACACACAGTCAACACGGATTTAGGAAACATCGTTCTTATGAAACACAACTATCTCTTTACACACACGAAGTGTTGAGTGCTATTGACAAGGGATTTCAGATTGATTCGGTATTTCTAGATTTTCAAAAGGCTTTTGACACTGTACGACACAAGCGACTCGTAGTGAAATTGCTTGCGTATGGAATACATTCTCAGTTATGTGACTGGATTCGTGATTTCCTGTCAGGGAGGTCACCGTTCGTGGTAACTAACGGAAAGTTATCGGGTTATACAGAAGCGATTTCTGAAGTTCCCCACGGTAGCGTTACAGGATCTCTGCTGTTCCTTATCTATATAAACGATTTGGGGGACAATCTGAGCAACTATCTTAAGTTGTTTGCAGATAATGCGGTCGTTTATCGTCTGGTAAAGTCATCGGAAGATCAAAACAAATTGTAAAATGATTTAGAGAAGATATATGAATGGCGGAAAAGTAGGAAAATGACCCTAATTAATGTAAAGTGTGAGGTCATCCCCAGGAGTTCCAAAAGGAATCCTTTAAACTTCGGTTACACTATAAATTAGTCTAATCTAAAGACAGAAAAATAGGAATTACAGTCATGAACAATTTAAATTGGAAAGGACGTGTAGAAAATGTTGTGAGGAAGGCAGACGAAAGACTGTGCTTTATTGGCAGGACACTTACAAAATGTAACAGATATGCTAAAGAGACTGCCCACACTACGCTTGTCCATCCTCTTTTGGAATACTGCTGCGCGGTGTGGGATCCTTACCAGATAGGATTAACGGAGTTCACCGAAAAAGTTCAAAGAAGGGTGGCACGTTTTGTGTTATCGCGAAATAGGGAAGAGAGTGTCGCGGATGTAATACAGGATTTGGAATGGACACCATAATAACAAAGGCGTTTTACGTTGCGACGGAGTCTCGTCACAAAATTTCAAGTCACCAACTTTCTCCTTCGAATACGAAAATATTTTGTTGATGCCGACCTACATAGGAGGAAACGATAATCATAATAAAATTAGGGAAATCACATCTTGCACGAAAATATACAGGTGTTAGTTTTTCCCACGTGCTGTTCGAGAGCGGAATAATAGAGAACTATCGTGAAGATGAACCTTCTGTCAGGCACTTACGCGTGATTTTCAGAGTAGATGCAGATGTAGAGCAAGAACAAATACCACTTGTTACAACAAAAACTTCGAGGAAGGGCTGATGGCAGGCGTGATCCAGCGAGTAGAGGATTATCCTGGCTAAAGAAGTTAAGCTATAGGTTCCGATTGAGCACAGAATCGCTGTTCAGGAAAACCACAGACAAAGAGCAGATTCTGCTGCTGTGCGTCGATATTGCAGGGGCATGAGACACTTAAAGAAGAAAAGAGGAATTTGTGAATGATGGAGAGGTTAATCCTCAATTTCTCTCCACTGTTCATGATAGCTGAAAATATCAGGCTGCGGTAACTCACAGAGCTTTGAAAATCCTTATCATTTATATAAAGAGAAACTGGAGTGGAATTACTGGAAGTAGTAAGTGGGCCCGCTGAGCGCAGTTGCAGATAATTTTATATGTTTTTTTATTTTATTACAAACACTTAGGCTGAGCACACTAGCCACCTAATTACTGACATTTTTTATAAACGGATGGAAGCTAACATACACCCACAAACAATTTAAATTTTCAAAAATTTTCAATCAAAATTCTGCAGCTACACAACGAACTCTAGATCAAGAAATTCAGTATCATTATTTTTAGTGCTCTTCATTCCTTTATATTTTAGTTCAATATTACCATCTTTAAAAAAAACTGAAAATCCCAGTTACTTATTATTTTTTTGAACCTTTCTGGCAAAATAATTTTAAATTTTTCTATCGAGATCGAGAGAAATTTTCTCCCCATACCTAGTTTTTAAACGATCGCAATCAGTAGTGTAATACCAGTCATTTACATCAAGCTGACTAATCTTTTTAGACAGATCAGAATTGCTTGCATTATTGAGCTTCTTCAGTAGTGTGTCCATTTATATAGAACAAACTTTTAATAATCTTTTAAATTTTTAATCTTTATAAATGTGACTATCGTATGGGACGAATTTCAATTTGACATCTTTGTTGAAAGAATTAATAATCCAAGAGAGAAAAAAGTTGAGTGTAATACTTCCAAAAGAATATTTTAAACCATCATTAATTACAGAACATTTGAAAAGTCTGGATCATACTGAATGTGTTAGTGTATTAAAGTGAATTTAAGGACAAAAATACGCAAACTACTTTGATAGCTACGAGGAAGGTGATATAGAAGTATGGGAGGAAATAGAGAGCTCCGATTCTCTCTTTTCTATGACTGTAAAGCAAAATGTGAATTCTAATTTACAAATTAATAATCTCCCTACAAAATCACAAAATTACATTAAAGCAAATTCTTTATTTTTTTAAAGTTTATCAGTCTATAACCAAAAGTTAGACAACATATAATACAACAAAATGCAACTAACTAATTTGTTCTATTTGTATATGGAATGTTGTATGAAATTTTTATTTACATTAGAAGACATATATAAATTATTTAATTTTTAACATCCATAAGGCACTGTATCATAATTTTATAGAACAACTCTATTATCACACTGAAATGAAAATTCTTTCTTGTTTCTTAACCAGATTTTTAGTATCAACTTCTCTGGTTATCTGATTGTATTCTAACTGTATCTTTTGTTTTACTTCACTTTCTATCAGCCTTACCATAGATTCACCATTCAACTTTTGAATATTCTTGTAATTTAGAGTGAAGCCCTTTACCTTCATTTCTGTCTTTTTCTCATTTTTCTCATAATAGTAATTTTTTGGGCCTGTCGAATCCCAATCTCTAATCCAGTTATTTCCTAATTGATCTGTCCATTCACCCAGCATATAACCTGTTTCTACAGTATTTTTACCATCATCAATATATGCTACGGAATCTGTATCAAAATATATAACAGATTTTCCTAATTTATCTAACATATCATTGCATCGTGAATGCAGCTATGAAAATATTCGTAGCTGCATTGGTTTCCATGTAATAATCCTTGAAATGGTACATCGTCTGAACCATCTGCTCTGTAATAAAATTTACATCTAAATTATCTAAACGGTCATCCAGAAGTATCTCATACAAGCGCTGTAAATTGGTCACATATTCTGTTTGACTCATATTTTGCCTTTCCCCAAATTTGCCCCATAACGAATTAAGACATATCTTTGCAACAGCTCGTTTTCCTGGATTTTCCTGTATTCTGTTAGGATCTAGGTCAATATCCATCTTCTCTTTAACTGTTTTGACATATTCTTCATCACTTTCAAAATTATGTAGATTAGTTTCTAATTTTATCTTCAGAAAGTCTTTCACACAATTTTTAAACAGCATATTGCTTTTATTTTTAAAATCCCAAACTTCATACACATCTAGAACTTTATATTCATTTTTACAGATTTCTTCACTTCATCAGTCGTCCAAATTCCAATAAAACTTCTTTCCTCATCACTGTGATTGCATGTATTTACTTGTTCTTTCGCACATGTGACACACAAAGGAAACAACAGTTTGTGATTTTTATCGATCTGCATGTGTACAAGTAAAACATGGTGATACAATCCTCTAGGGTCCCATTCTTCACATTTTTAAGGTATACCAATTTTTAGAATAATATCTTGATCTATATATTTTTCTTTCATGTCGCTCGGGACAATAATCGTAATATTGTACAGTAGGATAAAGACTACATACGTCAAAATATTTTATTTTTGAGCTAAAACCATCAGATTTAGCTCTTAATTTTATTGCATTTGTTCGACCACCGTAAGAAGCATCTCTTGGATTCAATGGTTCAACAATTTCAGGTAACTGCTTTAATTTCTTAAGCCTTTTATACTCTGTTGAGTTCAACTAATCACATTTCCATATTTCCACTAAACTTTATCCAGCATTTCGTATTTCTGAGCTTCTTGTTAAAGTCTTTAGATAAAGATCGTCCATCGTCTCCTTATTTTTATTGTTAATTGTTTCACTTCTGAAACATTTTTTACATCCATCTCAATAACAACCATGGTATTGATAAATAGTATTAGTTTCTTTATCAAATCCATCTTCTTTTGCTCCTGCAACTCTTACTTCTCCACCATTAAGAGCATGTTGAATGTTGCTGTTATTTAAAATATTCATCCAAGCTATTGATTCTTTACTGTAATTCTCCTTCGGTTCTTTATCCAATTCAGCGATTGTATTTTCAGGTAAATATTTAGATCCGTAAATTGACATACAAACGCCAGCAGTTGTTAAATAACAGAATGGATCTACATCTAAATATGTACTCCACTAGCCACCAAGCGGTGTGTGGCGGAGGGCACAATTCGCGCCAAAGTTATATTCCCCCCCCTGTGTTCCACTCGCGGATCGCGAGAGGGAAAAGCGACTGTCTGAACGCCACAGTACGAGCTCTTATTTCCCTTATCTTTGAATGATGATCATTACACAATTTGAAACTTGATGGTAATAATATATGCCCTACATCCTCGGCGAAGATAGGATTTTGGAATTTAGTGAGCAGCCCCTTCTGTTTAGCACGTCGTCTATCTGCAAGTGCGTCCCACTTCAAACTTTCTATGAGATTTGTAACGCTCTCGCGATGGCTGGATGTACCAGTCACGATTCTCGCTGCTCTTCTTTGGTCCTTCTCAATATCTTAGACCCAACTGGTACAGACGAACAATACTGTAAGATTGGTTGAACTAACGTATAGTAAGCTCTTTCCTTTGTTGAAGGACAGCATCGCTTCAGGATTCTACCTATAACCCGCAATCCAGAGTTCGCCTTACCCGTTACTTGTTTAATCTGATCATTCGGTTTGAAAACATTTCGAATAGTGACACCCAGATACTTGACTGATGTCACCGCTTCCAAATCCTGATCATTTATTTATTACTCAGACATTACTGGGGATTTTCGCCTTGTTATACGCAGTAAGTTACACTTACTAATATTGAGAGATAACTGCCAGTCATTACACGACGCATTTATTTTCTGCAAATCCTCATTGGTTTCTTCACAACTTTTGTGTGATACTACTTTCCTGTAGACAACAGCATCATCGGCAAACAATCTAAGGCCGCTGTCAATACCATCAACCAGATCGTTTATTTAAATCGTAAAAAGCAGAGGACCTATTACCCTGCCCTTGGGCACACCTGAAGTCACTCTTCTTTCTGCTGAAGTTACCCCGTTCAGGACGACGTACTGCTCCCTGTCTGTTAGAAAACTTTCTATCCAACCGGATATGTCATTGGATAGACCGTAAGCGCGCACAGTGTGGAACTGAGTCGAACGCCTTTCGAAAGTCGAGAAATATGGCATCAACCTGGGAGCCGGTACCTAGAGCCTGTTGTATTTATGCACAAAGAGGGCCAGCTGTGCCTCGCATGACCGCTGTTTCCTAAAACCGTGCTGCTTTCTGGAGATGAGCTTCTTAAAGTCTAGAACGGTCATTATGTATGAACACAAAATATGTTCCAAGATCCTACAACAAATCGATGTCAGTGAAATTGGCCGGTAATTATGTGCATCCGATTTTCTACCCTTTTTGTAGATTGCTATGACCTGGGCCTTCTTCCAGTCCCATGGAACTTTCCGCCGTTCCAATGATCTCAGACAGATGACGGATAAGAATGGTGCTATATTTGTAGCATAGTCAACATAAAATCTTACGGGGATACCGTCTGGGCCAGATGCCTTTCTGGCGTCTAAGGATCTTAACTGTTTTACAATCCCAGATACAGTATGCACTATGTCAGCCATCCTTTCGTTTGTTCGATGACTGAAAGGGGGAATGGTGCTGCAGTCCTCTATCGTGAACGAGTTTTTGAAAGCTAGATTTAGAATTTCGGCCTTCTGTTTATCATCAGCTGCATTATCCGTACTGTCAGCAAGAGAAGGTATTGAACTATTTGTAGCGTTCATAGATTTTACGTACCACCAAAATGTTTTGGGGTTATTTTTAGAACCTGCAGATAAAATATTGCTTTGAAATTTGTTTAAAGTCTCCCTCATTGTCCTTCTGGCAGCTGCTTTCATTTCGCATAATTTCTGTTTGTCAGCGGGGCAGTGACTACGCTTTAAACGACTGTGCAAAATTCTCTGCTTTCTCAGCAACTTCCTAATGTTTGTTGTACCAAGGTGGACCCTTTCCCTCCCCTATACTTTTGCTAGGAACATACTTCTCTAGCACATGGTGGACAATACCTTTAAATTCCGACCAAAGATGCTTAATATCTTTGTGTACCGCGGGGAATGCTTGGAGCTGACTATGAAGATATTCATTAATGACACTTTTATTTGCTTTCCCAGTTAAGAATACTCTACTCTGTTTTTTTTTTTTTTATTTCCACTGATATAGAAGCTACGACATTATGGTCGCTAATACCATCTTCTAGATTAACTTTCTCAAAAAGATCAGGTCTGTTTGTCGCCAAGATATCGAATATGTTCCCTTCTCGAGTTGGTTTTCTAACCAATTGCTCAAGGTTGTATGTTGAGAGCGCTCCTAGAATAACTTCACACATGAATCTTTGCTTCTGCTCCCTGTGATAACGTGTAATTTTCCCAGTCAATGGATGCTAGATTAAAGTCTCCACCTATAACTAATGGATAATTTGGATATTTTCTTCCTATGTACTCAAGACTTTCCCTGAAACGTTCTGCGATGTTTGTTGCGGATGATGGTGGTCTATAAAAACATCCTAATACAATGGTCAATCCTTGTCTAATTGACAGCTTTATCCAGACTATTTCACAGTCCGACACAGTATGGATCTCAACTGAGTTTAAACAGCTTTTAACTGCAATGAACACAGCACCTCCCATAGGATCAGTCCTATCCTTCCTAAACACTGTCTAATCAGCGTTCAAAATATCACTGCTTTTTATGTCTGGTTTCAACCAGCTCTCGGTTCCTATTACAATATTGGCATTGCTACTGTTTATTTTCGCTACAGACACTTCGACAACCTACTAACATGAGATTAAGCATATTTAAATTCTTTGGAATGACTTGTTTAGGCGAACTAACAATTTTTACAGTTGGCACACCCACATCAGTGTCATGAACTGATAATTTTTCGGGCCAGCGGTTTGTTTCCCATGGGGAGGAATCTAATCTAAAAACCCCATGTGCACGCCACAAGTACTGTGCTACCCATGTAGCTGCTTCCTGTGTGTAGTGCAGCCCTGATCTATCGAGGGGCGTCCTACAACCTTCCACCCCATAGCGTAGGTCGAGGAATCTACAACCATTTCCGTCATAGAGTTGACGTAGCCTCTGGTTCAGATTCTCCACTCGACTCCAAACCAGAGGACCCCAGTCCATCCTGGGTATGATGCTGCAGATAGATCGTCAGCTTGGCTTCCGTTCCTCGAGAGATGGAGGTCACCTTCACCAATTTAGCCAGCCGTCGGAAGGACCCAAGCTTTTCCTCGGACGACAGGCATCGTTGTTGCCAACATGCGCAACGGCCTGTAGCTGGCTGCACCCCTCACGCTCGACAGCCGCCGGAAGAGCCTCTTCCACATCCTGGACAAGGCCCCTCGGCAAGCACACTGAGTGAACGTTGGACGTGGTCCCCGCCCTAGCCGCTATGTTCCTGAGGGGCTCCATGACCCGCCAACATTGGAGCTCCCAATAACTAACGAACCCCTATCCCCACGTGCCTGTCCGGACCTTGCTGAAGGAGCAGCCACTATCCTGGCTGAAGGTGCAGTCTGATCCAGTTCAGCCTCCCCCCCCCCCCCCCAAACATCAGAGAGCACACTGAATCTATTAGCAAAGTGCATGGGATTCGGCAGGAGCTTGCTTCCTCCATGCAATCTTCGCCTTGAGGCTCGAGATCTCGACACAGTCCGCCACCCACATTGAGGTGAGAGTGGGCCAGCCGACTCAGTCGCACCTGAGGTCGACTCAGTGACAGACATCTAGTACAGCAGAGGCTTCCCAAGGCACCCCATCATCACCGCACCTCAAGGTGGCACTCTGGAGCTTGTTGACTGTGGCCAATAAAGCTTCCAGCTGCGTTTGCACTTTGGCCAACTCCTCCTGCATCCGCACTCAACAGACACAGTCCCTATCCATCTAGATAAGAAATTATTTACTTTAAAAAACTTAAGGAAACCTACTGTCCCACAAGGTTAACAGCTACACTCTAGTTGACAGAAAGGACACTCAACAATGAAAATAAAAATTTATGGTAGTAGCGAGATATGGTGCTTATTTTCCTGCTAGGGGCTATTTAGGGAATACTAAAGAATAAGGCAGCGACCTACAGTAAACTGCTAGGGGCCATCTAGTGAATATTATAAACGAATTAAACAGTGATCTACGGTAAGCTGCACCTACTGATTATCCCTCGTATTTGCAAATTAAACAAGCGTTTACATACACGTGAAAGTGACCTAATAAAACTACAAAAACTGCTACCTTAAACGTACTGAGTCTAAATGATACAAATAAACGATAACATTGGGTATTGTACACTGACAGATGCAGGTAAAAAACAAAAGCTTTAGCTAACAATAAGAGATAAGAAAGTAAAACAAAAATACAAATTCTACTTTATAGGAACCGATGGGCTTACAGTACACGATCACTAAAGCCCACAACAATCTAAGGAATTTACCCAGACGGCGAGGTGAGTTTTAGCTTTCTGCTAAATAAACCGTATGAAATAACGGCTCAGAAGTTTTATTGTAACATTGTTTTACTCAGATATTGTAGTTTAATACTAATTTACCACGTATTATACGTTTGTTTAACAGTTAACGGTCGCAGGTTGCGCTAGTCAAATGTATACAAGTGAGGCTAGAAATCACTGTTCGTATCGGTATTCCTAATAAAACGTATAAAAAGTGCTACCTTCAATGCATCGAGTGTAAATGACACTAATAAACGTGAATACAAAGTTAAACTGATCAATGTTAGCTGTCTCTAGAAACTGTTTTCTTAGTTACAAACAGACTCTTCTAAACATCATTAGAATTACAGTACTCGTTAAATTCTTTCTTCATATTCAACACATAATTTTCTTTAACTCTAGAGCTGTGCCATTTGAGAAATTCTTGTCTATCTTTGGGCTTCATAGATTCCTCGACCTACACTATGGGGTGGAAGGTTGTAGGACGCCCCTCGATAGATCAGGGGTGCACTATACACAGGAAGCAGCTACATGGGTAGCACAGTACTTGTGGCGTGCACATGGTTTTTTTTAGATTAGATTCCTCCCCATGGGAAACAAACCGCTGGCCCGAAAAATTATCAGTTCATGACACTGATGTGCGTGTGACAACTGTAAAAATTACTGCTATGTATAGATTTTATGCCCAACTGCTTGATCTCCATCAACATCAGTTTAGTTCCTGTGTAGATGGTATATGACCTTATTGTATTTTCACCATATACTTCAAAATCAATTGGGAATCGTAACCTTTTGCATAGTGAGCTATGAATGTGTGATAACAGCTATTTTCAGATGTCATACACCTACAGAATTCATCATTTGTCTTAAATTTATAAACAGTATCACCTTTAAGATTGTGAACAATTATGAGATTTGGAATATGTATACCTGTCTCTTGAGATGCTTCATATTCAAACCACATGTGTCTCTCATTATAGGTACAATTCACTTTCTTTGGAAAGCCTTTTCTACAACATTTAAACTCTTTACCACCAACTATTTTTATTACATTCGAAGCACTGGTAAATATAAAAATCTTTGAATTCTCCATTAACATAGCAACCTTCTTTATTTCAATTTGGACAACCTTGCACTATAAATTCTTCACCAAATTTTCTTTCACAGATACCACCTTTTTGCAATACATGTTGCATATAACATTTATGATTTCCAATTTCCAATACTTGTTTACAATTTCTGCAAAGTTCAAAGCCGTATTTATCTTCTTCAGATCTTAAACAAATCTTTCTACATCCTTCACGCTTGTAAGCTAAATCATAAACTTCTTTGTGATTGTTCAAGCATTCTTCATTATAACAGTATCCATTGCATTTCACATGATAAATCTTATTTTCTTCACTTTCATGTTCTGGACTTTCGCATAATATGCACACTTTTCTGTCTATTTTACATGTGTGAGCATCCTTGTTGCATTTATCACAGAGATATGAAGATCCCAAGAAAGCAGTCATACTGTTAATTACATCGAAATGATTGTGATCTTTCTACAGATAAATCTTTATTTCTTTCTCAGGACCGCTATAGAAAACTGCATTGAAATTTTCAGCACCTACGACATTTATTTGGATAACCAACATTTCTTCAACATTTTAATGTCATCTAAGGTAAATTCTTCTTCATTGTATTCACTCAACTGATTACATAATATATCAGTTAACTCTTTCTGTAAATTGTATTTGTCCCATTCTCAGATTTTCTTGATCTGGTTTGGAGTTAGTTCTCTTCCCAAAATATTATTTGTTTGGTATGTCAGATCTACAATTACAGCTCTAGGACAGCATAGATTATCATCATTTTAATTCTTGTGATATATCTCTTAGTCTATTTGTCTTCAGCTAGACTTATAATTTTTTTACCACCTCCTCTGCCTCTAGGAATTGCTAAAATCTTAATATTAAAAGATGTTTCTGCTATATCAACAGTCTCATCAGATGTTGAGATGTCTCTCATTTTATTTCCCAACCTTTAACAGATTCTCGAGTATTATTCGATGCGGTATAACCTGTAGAAATTGGATAAAACATTTTTGGTCTATTGACTGTTATATTCAGATTATCTCCTTTCTTGAAATTAGTCCTCTTTTTAGCTACATCTACCATAGAATTGAGTGCTTTCACTATGTAATCTTTTTTCTCACTAGCAGTATCGAGTTTGGCAATGTTAGCATCGTTAAAGACAATTTTACAGTCAACAGACCTCACTTTGAATTATTCATTAAATATCGACCTAATTTCTTTATTCTCAAAAAAATGATTTTTAGATGGCTCAGCTTCCTTTCCTTGATCAAATATTTTACTACTAAATGGGTAAATTTGATCTAGTCTCACTATCTTTTCCTTTCTTGGCAGGCGAGGCTTTTCAATAATATCATCATCAAATCTGTAAAAATAATTTATGTTGTGTGCACCCTTTGGTATTGATCTAATATTTTGGAATACATCTGGGTGAAATTTAAACTCTTGTAATAGAATGGCATTAATTAATTCTGATTTCTATAATGTATTGTGTCGTTCAATACCAAGAGTTGTAGCTTTACCTTTGAGTTCACTTACTTACAATTTTTCGAGAGTCCTGTAGGACCTGGTAAATTATTTGAAACGATTAAGTTAATAAGATCGTCCTTTTTAAAGCCAAAATAACCTAGCAAATTATCATTCTGGGAATAATCACGAAGCTGAGCAACTGTGAAATCTCTCAATTTATTACAGAATAAAAAACATCAGTTTTGTAAAAAATGAAAATTTTCATTTACGGTGTGTCTATTTGTCTGTAAATGTTTTTTGACATCGCTTTAAACTGCTTCTTTTCCACACTATTTTTCTTTTTTGCCTATATTCTTGTTGCCAAGTCTTGCATCTACTTGCAAACTTGTCCCTAGATGAATGACTTAAGTAAAATCAGCCAAGTTCTTCAATTTCTTGACAGCCAATATATTTTTATATTGTTGTTCTCTATTTAACTCTTGTTGGCGTTGTTGTTGTTTATAAAATTTAAGAAAATCTTTGTTGTTGTTGTGGTCTTCAGTACTGAGACTGGTTTGATGCAGCTCTCCATGCTACTCTATCCTGTGCAAGCTTCTTAATCTCCCAGTACCTACTGCAATGTACACCCTTCTGAATCTGTTTAGTGTATTCATCTCTTTGTCTCCCTCTACGATTTTTACCCTCCACGCTGCCGTCCAACACAAATTGGCGATCCCTCGATGTCTCAGAACATGTCCTACCAACCGATCCCTTCTTCTAGTCCAGTTGTGCCACAAGCTCCTCTTCTCCCCAATTCTATTCAATACCTCCTCATTAGTTATGTGATCAACCCATCTAATCTTCAGCATTCTTCTGTAGCACCACATTTCGAAAGCTTCTATTCTCTTCTTGTCTAAGCTATTTATCGTCCACGTTTCACTTCCATGCATGGCTACACTCCATACAAATACTTTGAGAAACGATTTCCTGACACTTAAATGAATATTCGATGTTAACAAATTTCTCTTCTTAAGAAACGTTTTCCTTGCCATAGCCAGTCTAAATTTTATATCCTCTCTACTTCGACCACCATCAGTTATTTTGATCCCCAAATAGCAAAACTCCTTTACTACTTTAAGTGTGTCATTTCCTAATCTAACTCCCTCAGCATCACTCGACTTAATTCGAGTACATTCCATTATCCTCGTTTTGCTTTTGTTGATGTTCATCTTATATCGTCCCTTAAAGACACTGTCCATTCCGTTCAACTGGCCTTCCAAGTCCTATGCTGTCTCTGACGGAATTACAATGTCATCGGCGAACCTTAATGTTTTTATTTCTCCTCCATGGATTTGAATTCCTACTCCGAATTTTTGTTTTGTTTCCTTTACTGCCTGCTCAATATACAGATTGAATAACATTGGGGTGAGGCTACAACCCTGTCTCACTCCCTTCCCAACCACTGCTTCCCTTTCATACGCCTCGACTCTTATAACTGCCATCTGCTTTCTGTGCAAATTGTAAATAGCCTTTCGCTCTCTGTATTTTTCCCCTGCCACTATCAGAATTTGAAAGAGAGTATTCCAATCAACATTGTCAAAAGCTTCCTCTAAGTCTACAAATGCTAGAAATGTAGGTTTGCCTTTCCTTAATCTTTCTTCTAAGATAAGTCGTAGGGTCAGTATTGCCTCACGTGTTCCAACATTTCTACGGAATCCAAACTTATCTTCCCTGAGGTCGGCTTCTACTAGTTTTTCCATTCGTCTGTAAAGAATTCGCGTTAATATCTTGCAGCTGTGGCTTATTAAACTGATATTTCGGTAATTTTCACATCTGTCAACACCTGCTTCCTGTGGGATTGGGATTATTATATTCTTCTTGAAGTCTCAGGGTATATTGCCTGTCTCATACATCTTGCTCACCAGATGGTGGAGTTTTGTCATGAATAGCTCTCCCATGGTAGTCAGTAGTTCTAATGGAATGTTGTCTACTCCGGGGGCCTTGTTTCGACTCAGGTCTTTCAGTGCTCTGTCAAACTCTTCACGCAATATTATATCTCGCATTTCATCTTCATCTAGATCCTCTTCCATTTCCATAATATTGTCCTCATGTACATCGCCCTTGTATAGACCCTCTATATACTCCTTCCACCTTTCTGCTTTCCCTTCTTTGCTTAGAACTGGGTTTCCATCTGAGCTCGTGATATTCATGCAAGTGTTTCTCCTTTCTCCAAAGGTCTCTTTAATTTTCCTGTAGGCAGTATCTATCTTACCCCTAGTGAGATAGGCCTCTACATCCTTACATTTGTCCTCTAGCCATCCGTGCTTAGCCACTTTGCACTTCCTATCGATCTCATTTTTGAGACGTTTGTATTCCATTTTGCCTGCATCAATTACTGCATTTTTATATTTTCCCCTTTCATCAATTAAATTCAATACTTACTCTGTTACCCAAGGGTTTCTACTAGCCCTCGTCTTTTTACCTATTTGTTCCTCTGCTGCCTTCACTATTTCATCCCTCAAAGCTACCCATTCTTCTACTGTATTTCTTTCCCCCATTCCTGTCCATTGTTCTCTTATGCTATTTCTGAAACTATGTACAATCCTTGTACAATCCTTCATATCCTTAAATATTGAAACAGGACTCTTATAATTAGTTATAAACTGTTCAAAACGTTCATTTTTATTATTTATATATGCATTTCTATAAAGGATTCTACTACATTCTTTACAAGTATGTGAAAGCTTATCCTTTGCAAATTTATTTGAATAAAAGTTTCGATTGACTTCTCCACTTCGCATTTTTTACACTTCTTGTGCACTTACATTTATTGAGATAAAAATTTTCATTAATAATTAAAATTTTTCCTTAAAAAAAGAATCCTATTTCATACTGTGGGCTTGATAGCTGAATAGATAAAGTATTTACATTGTTTATTTTCTTTCCGTCACTAGTATTTCTACTGTGTTTTTTATTTCATTTATCTGTTTTTAGTACAATACACATTTCACGAAAAGGGAATTTTTATCTTTAATGACACTCTTTTAAGGAAACTGCTGACACTTTCTCAAGATGGACTTTGTGGACTGTAAACTTTTGAAAGATTTTGCTGAAAGAGATACCCTTAAGTCAATAGATTCATTTCGATTTTGAAAGATTCTGTTAAGTTCAAGGCTGGAAAAATGTTACCATAATGCCGTTATCCAGGGGAAAACTTGTTTGTACATATAGTGACCGACTGTTGGAATGATACATGACTTTATTAATAAAATATTTCTCTTTCGTATCACACGCTTGTTTGTGTTTTTCTTTTCAGTTGCATACATACAAATTTTGACCACGTTCGTTAACTTTCAACTGTTTTCTTGGAAAATTTTCTATAATTTAAGTGCTTATTTGTGACTTTTCTTCTTTTGTGACACACATAATACGTTACTGGATTAGTATCTTAAGTTTAACACCTCAGTATGAAAGTAGATGATATCTTTGTATTTCTGTTCTTCTTTCAGCAGTGTTAAGTGATATAAGTGTCAATTATAGGACTGAAAACGTCCATTATTAAAAAACAAAAATATTTTCATTCTTTGCACTCATCTCTTATTGAAGCTGGAAAACTGAAATTGGTCAGATTCTTTCTAATTTCACTAAAGGCTCTTAAACTTCTCAGATATTATCCTCTGTGATAATTTATTGTTTATTTTTTTAACATTAAACACTTGAATGAAATTCAGAAATTTCTTTTATTGAGGAATGAATATTGGTAGTTATTTTAAAACGAAGAACAATCCATTTACAACATCATTAAATGTTCATTTACTTATGGAAGTCTTACCCAGAACCCAAGAAATGGTAACTATTACCTGTTAGAAAGGGCGGGGGCACCAAATGATTCCTCGCTTGCATGGAAAAACTCTCTCGAACCGGCCGTTCTAATATCCAACGAAAGCTTATGACTTAAAAACCAGTTCATTATTATTTCAACCCATTACAAAGTTATCAGTGCATAAAATCTGTTAATTGGAATTTTCTTTTCAAAACTTTAGTTACTTTATATTAATAGTACAAAAATCGCTCGAAATTATTATTTGCTTAAAATTTTGCTGTGTGAGTGCGTGAGAATGATTGAGAGAGTGTATGTGGGACGTACCATAAAACTTAATATGTCATTTTATCTAAGACCTTGTACAAACGAACCGTGGGAAAGTTATGGTGAAACCACAATTCAGATGGCTTATGTCGGTGTGAGCTTGCTTTTGTATAAAAGCAACCAGAATGAGAGTTAGAGGCGGGGTAACTTTATTTATCAATTTGGAGAATATACTGAACTTCGCTTATTTTGAGTAAACAATATGTTAGAAATTGAAGTTTTAATGACATTGATTACTATTAGATTAGTGATCGGATAAGGCAAGTTTTGCGGCGAGTATGATCTGGAAGGAAGATTCTGATTGGTCATTTAGATCAACAGTCAATCAGAATTAAGCTCTTCTCGCGCGAATATAGTGAAGTGGGCTGAGAGTAGAGGAGCTAGACAGAGTCGCTTGCTAACTGGCCTACGGATATCACCATGTAAGACAGCTCCATAAAAATAGTCTGTAAGATGAAGAACTAGTGAGTTCATTTCGGCTAGAACGTGTCGTGACTGCAGCGGTTGGAGCTACGAACATTTTAATGAAAGTTTGATGTTTCTAAATTAAATAGTTGGAGATTTATGATGGTGTGAATATTATGGTCGTAGTTACAGTTTCACGTGGCATATGTCGTGCTCTGTATGGAATACTTTGTCGAACACTTCTTAGTAAGAAGACCACTGAAGCGACCGAATGTTTAACTCGCGAATAGTTGTCGGTCTGTGACTGTTAGAACGTGAAATTAGTCGGGTCGAACTTGCAAAAATTGTGGCTGCTTTTCGAGTGAAACTATTTTTACAGACAGTGAACTTTGAATGATAGAGTATTACCATAGTAAACACGGACTTCATAGCCATTTCATGTGTTTCCATGAGAATAAAAAGTAGATATTCCATCAAATTTTAAATGCTTTCTGCAAGTAGACTACATCCTCCTAACGCCGGATTTCCATTCTTTTTTTTTTTTTTTAATGAACTTTCAGGAACTGACTTATAACTCGAGTTACACGGCCTCTGTGTGGTAGGTATTAGATAGTGATTTTATCAATGTTGCTTTACACTGCCTAGCACGTATCTGCTACTACAGAGTGAAGGGACATCGGAAAGAAGCATATCGAGGTAGGTGGACTTCGATAAGTAAAAAAGAGGCAACGAAGACGACCGACCCCGCCCCGCCACACTCTCACATTCTTATATGATTTTATTCGCAACTTTGTTCTTCAGCTATTATGGTACTTAATGTATAATGTACTGTGTTTGCCCTTTCATGTTTAGTTTTTTCCTATAAGAGCATATGCATGTTTGTTATAACGTTGGTGTTAGTGCTGTACTGCTCCAATGCCACTGTCTTCACTGCCGCTTTTTGTCAGGTGTTTCTGTAATTTCGCTTTTATTTGACTTGAAGTCTGTGTTTTTAAGCTAACTTCGTAATTTTGTGCTATTCTACTTTTTTGCGGTTGCGATTTTTGGTACTTAATAGCCATTATTGGCTGTGTGATCCTTATTGCCCAAAACCAAAATAAAGAAACAAAAAGAAAATGGTCGTTGATTACACAGACAATGGACTGTTTTTTAGAGTTTGGGTAGAGCGCTGCTGCGCACGGAAGTAAATTTAGCCTTCCAGTTGCCGCAACCTGCGGAAACACTTGGGGGCTTGTCTAAGCCGACGTTTCCAATTCGCTGCTACGCTCGGTAGCGACTGTCTTTATTTGAGGTGCCGTGGTGAGGTGCCGATTTATGCATGAGAGCTCTTCCTGCGGAAGACGGGACCACAAGGTTGTTTCAGTGGCAGGAACTGTTAACTCTGCAGCTACGATTCATCAGAAAAGAGAGCAATAATTTCATGATTAACCTCTCTAGCCAGTTAGAATAGAGATGTGGAACAAAAATCAGAAGATACACAGCCGTTAAGCCGTCGCCACACGGACCGTGATGTCGAAAGTTAACGTTGAGCGTGCAAGGTCAACGTGCTGCTGAACGCTCAGGAACGATGCGACTTGTGCATACGGTACGTGGGCCCCAACGTGGCATACGCGATCGCAACGCACTCCAGCGCCAGTTTGAGGGATGTTTGCAGTTCGTAAATCACACTGCTTACTCAACGAGCGTGCGTAAAATTCCCACTTTAGCTCTATTAAAACGCACATTTCCTCCATCGTCCACGAAAAGGAAAGTACCATGTCCAATCACAAACAGTGCAGTACAAATTTAGAATACTTCTCCGCATAAGATAAACATTATTTCATCATTCCCACATTTTAGTAAAACCCCAAGGTCAGTCTTACTTGACCACTGTTCCTACGCAGTAGCAGAATCTTTGCAACATATGTATTTCGAAGCGTAAAAGAAAAACGACCAAAATATCTTTATACAAGTAGCGCAAGCTGTCCTGTTATTAAGTCAATTGAACAAAGTCACCCCTCAAAAAAAGGTGAACTTATATTTACATAACATCAAATATTATACCATATACTTATATTAAACTAATAACAAAGTATCAGAACTAAATAAAAATGCGAATATTAGGAAAAAAAAATTAAGCCAATCGAACAAAGTCCCCCCTCAAAAAAAGGTGAACCTATATTTACATAACATCAAATATTATTGCATATACTTATATTAAACTAACAACAAAGTATCAGAACTAAATAAAAACGTGAATATTAGGAAAACAAATTTGGGAGCGCCTAGACGCCCCATCAAGGACTCATTACTCGATGCAGACGCTACTCAGTACGCTTTTTTTAAAAAAAATCTCATTTTGTTCACTTTTGTTCGTTGCGTCTACTCGGGGCGGACGTCGTAAGACATCCGTTTAAGTTCGTTGTTGATCTATTAGCTCATTTTTTTATTACATAGGACTGCTAAAACTCTGACCGATCACACTTTTTTTTTTTTATTGTATTTTACTAAAACATACATTTCAAGTATTCAACAGTACAATTAATGATTAAACCATTTGCAACATTAAAAAAAGAACCAGTTTTAAACTATTTATATGCTAAATATGTCTAATACAGTAATAATGGTAAAACAAACTTTAAAAGTGGTTACAGTATAAACTTTGCTCAAGATAACTGAGATTATTCTAGGTGCAAATTATTGTCACCCAATCAGTGGGTTTGTCTACAAAGTTGAATTCACTGTTTAATTTGTAAACTGTCCATTGAATAAAAAATAATAGCATATTTAATACCAGTTTTCTGGACTATGAACCAGTTTAAATACAATCCAATTAAACACATAAAAAAAAATAAATAAAAATAAAAAAAAATAAAAAAAAAGAAGTTCCGGAAGCAAGGTTAAAGTAAATAATAATAAGGAACCAAGTGACTTTTATTTTTCTTCTGTTCGTTCTCGTTCAAGGTGTTATAGTGGTTTCACATATTTAACCAACACCCATTCTTTCAAAAATGATCTTCAGCATGTTGCCATAGTGCTTCTTGTGGTTGCGATACGTGCTGATTTTTGCATATTCACACTTCATGTAAACGCGGAATTCTATCTCGTTGTCCGACCCAAGTGTGTGGATGACATAACTAACATATTTTCCCAGTAACCAGCTAATGGCGTTGGTTTTTAATTTCGGAAAGTATGTCATGTCCGGTCTCAGGAGGAGCGACGGCGTTATATATTGCGTAGAGGATCTGGTGAGAAAGGCGATTTGTTGCCTGATCCAATTCCAGTTATGCACATTGCCACCACAGGTGAATCTGTGGCTGAGTGTATCCACCAGATTGCATTTTCCACAAAGGTGTGTCTGGTTTAAACCGATCCCATATAGTCTCTCGTTGGTGCTGATGACATTATTAACTGTTTTGTACCATGCGGAAATAGCGTCTGTAGATAACCCGGCATAGTTGATGTTCCGCCATACAGCTTTCCAGTCACAATTTGGGAATTTCGTTTCAATTTTGTTTCTACCCTCATTTAACTTCCTTTCAAGTATGATGTCGTGCGCTGTGATACGTGTGTTGCTTCTGATTTCGTCACTAAGATAACTTGCTTCGAGGAAAAAGTTCCTCACATACTGCAGACGGGCATTAATCCTTCGCACATCAATCGGTGCTTGCAGGCTATGGGGTGTCACAGCCTCAAAGAGCTTTGCGGTTATACATTGTGGAAGTTCTCTGAGTATATGGAAAGTCCGTTTGAGGAACAGAGCAGACGCTTTATTGCCAATATGCACCAAACCGAGGCCCCCGTTTCTGACATCCAGTATAACCGTAGTCGCACCAACCCTGAATATGTCTCCTCTCCATAAATAATTGGTAACAGTGGACATGATCCCTTTCGCTACTAGTTTAGGGATTGGAAATACCTGCGCAGTGAAATACGCTTTAGACAAAACGCAGGAGTTGATGAATCTGACTTTTTGCACCAGGTCCATAGTTCGATGGATGTTCTCCATTACAGCACCATGAACGTTCCTCCTAGTTTCCGTCCAGTTAAAAGCAGCCATCCGCATCGGACATGCCATTAAGGTGATTCCCAAAGTTTTATGTTTGTTGTCTTGTTTTGCCCATGCCAGTCGAAGGTGATCTAGGCCCCGTAGATTCAATATTTGACTTTTGTTTTCATTTACTGTCGCTCCCGACGCTAGACAATATCTTTGGATTTCTCTTTCCAGTGTAACTGTCTCCTCCTTATTCCTTATTACAACGCCCACGTCATCAGCATAAGCTCGTATGACAGTTTTCTCACCACTCAATGTTATGCCTGTTAATCTTTCGTGGACAGTGCGGAGGAAGGGCTCTAAAGATACTGAAAATAAAAACATTGATAAGGGACTGCCCTGTGGAACCCCTCGCCTTATCTGTATGGGTTTAGATGTTTGGCCATTGATTGCTATTTTCGCATTTACACCTGTTGCAATATTCCTTAGCATGTTCACAATCTGGGGGTGGAAAGCCATTCTTGACAGCGTCGCAAAGAGGTATCTATGACTAACGCGGTCAAAAGCTTTGTTGAAATCTATGAAGATTAAAGCACATTTTATACTTGTCACTGAGGTAATTGCAATGACGTCTCTGTATGCAGATAGACTTTCGAATATCGTTCTGGTCGGAGAGCAAGATTGGTGATGACTCAATATTTTGTTGGAAAAGGCAGAGAGTCTTTTGTTGATAATACGCGAAATTATTTTGTAATCAGAATTTAGTAGCGAAAGAGGCCGAAAATTGTTTAAGTTGGTTTTGCCTTTACTCTTAGGAATCAGTACTATTTTACTTTCCTTAAACTCTGCAGGGACCGGTTTTCCGTTCAGGACCTCATTTGCCATGGAAGTGATCTTGTCCCCAATTATAGACCAGTAGCGGGCATAAAACTCCACAGGGAGGCCATCAAGTCCCGGAGATTTGTTGAGAGGTGAGTTACGCACTGCCTCATGCGCTTCATCTTTAGTAATAGGTGACAGGATGTCAGCGTTGTCTGTTCCCGACAATTGTGGACCTAAAATATTGAGAAAGTCCTCGAGAGCTGCATCTTCCACTGTGGTAGGGGCATATAAGGTTTCATAGTACCTGTGGACTTCGTCCAGTATTTGTTTCTGGCATGTGAGCCTCGTACCAGTATGCGTCTGGACTTCATCAATTAAAGTTTGACGTCTGTTTTTAGCATGCCGCACCAAGTGATACAGAGAAGCTGTTTCATCTGCTACGACTGATGTGGCTTTCGATTTAATTTTGAGTCCCTCCATCTGTTGCCGTTTAATGCTTAATAACTTGGCTTTTATTTTTTTGATATCATTTAGACGAATTACGTCATCATGGGCCTGTTGATATAAGTCTCTTAAAACTTTATAATAAAACTCCATTGTATTCCTCAACTCCCTGTGCCTGGCTGCACTATACTGCATGACAACTTTCCGCAGCCTTGGTTTAGCCCTCCTTGTCCACCAGTCTATGACTGTTGAGTGCTTGTCTACTGTGCGGAGGCACATAGTCCACGCAAACCTTATTTCCTGTTCCAGTTCTTCGTCAGTTAAAACAGAGATATTTAAGTTCCATTGGCCTCTGAATCGACGGGTTGGTTGTACACTTAGATTAAAGCAAGTTAAAAGTGTACTGTGATCGCTAAAATACACTGGAATAGTCTCAACGTTTAATAAATAATTTTGCAAATTTGGTGACACGTAAATTTTATCTAGTCTGCTGCGGGAGTGGCTGGTTATATACGTGAACCCGACTGACGTCGGGTGCTGAAGTTCCCACACATCCTTAAGGTGTAGATCACTTACTAATTTTTTTAACTGTGGCGAGTAGTTGAAGTTGGGTTGTTGATCTTTCTGGTTTAAAACACAGTTAAAATCTCCACCTAATATAAGAGAACACGGATTTTTCCTCAATAAATAAATCAGTTCATCTTGAAAAAACTTCGCACGATCCAATTTGTGGGAAGTTCCTGATGGGGCGTAAAGGTTAATCACTGTCACATCGAAAAGTTTTATGCCTATGGCTCTTCCTGATTCTAGTCGTTCGATTTCAGTCACCGGAATGCCTTCCCTTATAAGAATGGCTGTACCGATATTGGCTTCCGTAGAAACATTAACAATTTCAAAAAAGCCTGGGATCCGAAATTCCGTTATCGCAACTTCTTGTAGCAACGCGATATCTGTTCCGGACTGGTACAAGAATTCCTTTAGTGCTGCCAATTTCAAGGGTGACTGTATTTTATTAATGTTAATAGTAGTAATGCTATAAGCTTGCAGCACAGACATACCGGAAGAAGCTATTTGGGATGAGGTTCGGTATGATTATAGCAGCAAACGTGCTTCCCTACAAGGCACGATCTTTACAAGCTGTGTGCCCATTACATGTACTAACTGCCTAGAAAATTTGCACTGCTTTTAAACAAATAGCTTGAGAAGAAAAGTATCCTGAAATCCTGACAATGCATTGCTATAAGTCACTGTGGCCATTCTCTTTCTCCTCGTCAGTGTTGGACCTGATGACTTCATATTTGATATTTTTTTTCTTGCTGTCTTTCTTCTCTGGTGTGACTTTCGCTTGATGACGCGTGACAGCAAGGCCCGGTGTCTGTCGCAGCCGCCGGCGGTGGCTAAATGGGGCAACGGCCGTGGCTTGCGAGTCGTCAATGTTTGGTTCCTGCGTGGTGTCTGTTGTGTTGTTTTGCTGGCGAGGCGGTGATGCTTGTGTATTTCCTCCTTCGGCGCGGCGTTGCGCTTCGGAGTCAGCAGGTTCTTTACCTGGTACTTCCTCGTACGGTTCGCACTGTATGGGTTGTGCACTTGATGCGGTTATTTCAGCCGTGACCTCAGGCTCAGGGTCACATTTCCGTGAAAAATCACTACCCGCTGCGTCACTATCTGTTCGTGGCAGTGTAAGTCCTTGTGCGGAAGTGGGAGCCACATCGACCTTCATTCCATCGCCTTTTTCCACTTCCAACAGATTTTCAGGACTGGGCTTCGGCCTCCTGGCAACGGGTGTTTCACAGGAAGAGTCCTCATCAACATTTCTTTCAGTGTCCTCTAGAGGACGCTTTTTTGTGGGAATCTCGCTGTCACGGGACGGAATTTCAGCATTTAATGCAGGTTTTAAAGACGGAAAGTCATTAACATTAAGTGCAACATTTTCAGAGGTAGTAACAGGATCCACGACCGCCGCTGGCTCTGTTATATTACTGGCTGGCAACAAATCGTTGAGTGTCAATTTCCGGCGTTGCGTAAGGTTATTTGTTAGCACAAATACACGGCGAGGGCAGTCCTGACGGAGGTGACCAGACTCGTTACATACATGACATGTAGGGGTTTGTCCTGAGTACATAACATGCGCCTTGTGCCCGTCAACAAAGATGTGGGAGGGAATGTTTGCTTTCACTTCCATCTCCACGGAGCGAATGCCGTTAAAGCACTGCAGCTTGAAATGCGAAGCCCACCTTTCGTTGACTATTTGCCCGACAACCCCATACTTTGAAAGGACATCTTTAATTTTCGAATTGTCTACTTCTATGGGAATATTCAAAACCCTAACATTCCTAATTACAGACTCGGAATTCCGGAGTTTGACAGTACTTTTAGTACCATCACGGTGTATAAATTCCGTTTCATAACCAAATTTTTCCAGAAAGCGGTCTACACTCGCGGAATCGTTAAACTTTACAAAAATGCAGTATTCATCAGAGTCCAGCTGCATGGTATGAACAGATTCAGAATGAAGGCCAATTACCTCGGTAATCCAGTCGTGTATTTCAAGTGCAGAGGGCTGTACTCGACGGGTGTACTTGTCGAAGGTGAAAATCACGGTGTTTTTTCTCACGGAGTTTGCCATGGTGTTCTGCAGCGAAGAAATCTCGGACAACGCCGAAATCCCAACGGCACTTCGTAGAAAGATGACACGAAAGAAGACCAAATGCTCAATTGATAACGCTTAATTCACGTGCAAAACGTCAATAAACGAGCACAAAACACGAAAACACTGACGTAAACACTGAACGTTCACGGAGCAAACTTGAGGAGCGTGCGACCGCTGCGGCAGCTAACGCCAGACTGTCACTGAGCTACCGTGCCGACTGCTAAACGAATAACAGGCTGCTATTCCTTAAGAATATGGTGTTACCTCTTGCTAAAAATGTTAATCGTAGATAATTATATTATTAATTGAAATTCAATTATAGCAAATTGTACGAAGAACAATGCGTTTTGGGTGGATCCTCAGTGTGTCGCTGCCTTCAAATAGCGTACTCTCATAATACGCTCGTTACAATAACTCTTTTGCTATGAATATGATGTTTCTCATTGTTTTATTGGAAACGAATCACACAACTAACAACGGGTTTTCCAGAGATTCTCAATTTGCTGGTGCTCAGAAAGGCATATATACATACAGGCTTGAAATGAATGCCAAGATGGCGCCTCACAACTCTGTACTGAAGGGAGACCGCGTGCGTGTGACGTAGGTGGCGTTGTGCCATCTCATTGGTCAACGCTCAGACGCACGCTCAGAATATCTGACATGCCAGATATTGCTCTGCACGTTCGGAAAAACTCCCGAACGTGCTATTCGACGCTATGACGTCAGAAACTGGGCACGCTCAACGCTCCGCGGTCGGATGCACGGTCCGTGTGCCAACGGCTTAACGATGCGACTTGTGCACACGGTACGGAGGCCCCAACGTGGTATACGCGATCGCAACGCACTCCAGCGGCAGTTGAGGAAGGCTTCTAGTTCGTAATCACACTGTTTGCTGAAAGGGCGCGCGTAAACTTCCCACCCTAGCTCTATTTACCCTATGACGCCTAAGGGGGGGGGGGGGGGGGGAGGGGGTTCGTTGAACCCACAATGTTTTTATGTCCCCTGCTTTTGCCCAAGTAACTTTTATACTACATATTCCCTTTGAGTTATTGTTTGTTGGCTATTTTATGAAACATTAGTGTCAATATATTTCATAGAGAATTCCTAATTTGAAAGAAAAAACAAACAAACTTATTATGGGTCCAACAAACCCCCCCTTAGGCTTCCATGCTATAGAAAATTTCCCTTAGTAGTATTTCATACTTCTAATTTCTACAACTATGCAAGTTAGTTTCTTATTGGTTGGTTTTCTTGATATTCACAACAATCGGTTTACTTTGAGAGGAAGTGATTGTTGATGTCAGTCAGCTGTTATTTATCTCCTAACCTTGCAGTGAGTTAGTGCAGTTCCCTTCTGTTCACACCCAGACTTAGAAATGACTAAAAGAATACGTGACTCGTCTTTAGAAAGAGTTCTGAATGAAATTTTAGATAAAGATTCTGACTCGGTGAGTGAAAGTGAATATGAAGATGGTGTTACGGAGTATGATTCAGATTGGGAAAGTGATGTGGATGTTAGAGAAGATGAAGATAGTGCAGCTTCAGGCAGTGCCCATCAGGATGTCATTGTGGCCAAGTCTGGAAGAAGGTACGTAACCACAAACCCTAGAATTCCTCGAAGGTCTGTTGCTAATATAATAAGAGAGCAGGCAGGAGTAACTCCAGCTGGTGTTTGCTATTCGCCTGGAGAAGTCTTGAAGTTACTTCTCACACCTGACATCATGGATGTTACAGTAAAACATTCAAACGAAGAGGCAGTTACGCGAAATGTTACTTTGACTAATGAGAAAGAATTGTATGTCTTTATAGGATTCCTGATACTTATGGGGGCAAATAAGGACAATTCTATCAGTGTACACGATCTTTTGTCAGACCTAATGGGTCAGCCAGTTTACAAGGGTATTATGGCAAGAGAACGTTTCAAGGAACTTATTGCAACCATAAGGTTTGATGACAAAAGTACCCGCCAGCTAAGAAGGGAAGCAGACAAGTTCACAGCAATCTGTGACGTTTTCAACAAAGTGAATGATATGTTTCCACTACTGTATAATCCAGGGGTCCACCTCACCATTGATGAGATGCTCAGCTTGTTTAGAGGGCACAAGAACTAGTGAAATTGCAGGTAGAAGAAAGAAGTGCCAATGCAAGAGGGTTATCTAAAAAATTGTTCAACCAATGGAGACTATTCTACAAAAAAAATCAAAGAAGTTACAACAGAAGCACGTCAGCCTCCTGTAGGGAAAGGTCGGTGCCATATTTGTGTAAGAGAAGCTAAAACAAAGAAGCAGAAGAACAACAACCTAAGTAAATGAAAACAATATTGTGGACAGTGTCATAAACATGTGTGTAACACATGTTTGTGAAGCGTGTCTCTTGCCTTGCAGTTGAGGACTCAGAGCAGTCTATTGTATATGAACGCATATGTATTTTGTAATGTAATATGTCAATTTTTTATTCACTCAATCCAATATTTATAACAATTAACAACATTTATAAACCGATGCTTTAGTTAAAATACATAAACCATTTTGAAAGTTGTAATTTTTCGTCAGTAAACTTATTTAATACCTGTGGGTTCGCCGAACCCGCCCTTAGGCATCCAAGTTAGAAAAAAAGGCTTGGGCGTCCTAGGGTTAAAACGCACATTTCCTCCATCGTCCATGAAAGGGAAAGTACCATGTCCAATCAATAAGGACACAGGCTTATAAAACTTCCATTAGAAACAGTGCATTACAAGAATGAGATTTTCACTCTGCAGCTGAGTGTGCGCTGATATGAAACTTCCTGGCAGATTAAAACTGTGTGCCTGACCGAGACTCGAACTCGGGACCTTTGCCTTTCGTGAGCACTTGGTAGAGCACTTGCCCGTGAAAGGCAAAGGCCCCGAGTTCGAGTCTCGGTCCGGCACACAGCTTAGATCTGCCAGGAAGTTTCAGTGCATTACAAATTTAGAATACTTCTCCGCATAAGATGAACATTATTTCATCATTCCCCCATTTTAGTAAAAATGTTAGGGAAAGAATATTGGAAGTGTGAAGACGCAAACCACTGCCCCAATATATAACTCTTCATAGAGCAGTGACGCTACTCATTACGCTACACAAACATCAGACCCAGAATCTCTAATCATATTAAGTTACCCCTTGCTGAAAATCTTAGTCGTAGATAAGTTACTAATTGATCTTTAATTTTTACAAATTGTACCAAGAACCATACGTTCTGGGTGGATCTTCAGTGTGTCGCTGCCTTCAAAATAGCCTACTCTCATAATAAACAAGTTACAATAATTCTTTTGCCACGAATATGATGTTTCTCATTATTTTATTGGAATGAATCACACAGTTAACACCTGGTTTTCCAGTAATTCTCAGTTTTCTGGTGCTCAGAAATGGCATATATACATATAGGCTTGAAATGAATGCCAAGATGGCGCCTCACAACTCTGTACTAAAGGGAGATGGCGTGCTTGTGACGTAGGTGGCGTTGTGCCATCTCATTAGTCAACGCTCAGACTCACGCTCAGAATATCTGACATGTCAGAAGACTCCCGAGCGTGCTACTCCACGCTATGACGTCAGAAACTAGGCACGCTCAACGCTCAACGCTCGGATGCACGGTCCGTGTGCCGACGGCTTTACTTTAGCAACGTTTAAGTGTGGGTTTCTGCTCAGCTCTGAGAGCTGATACTGCTGCTTCTCCTCTGTCAGGTGTTGAATGGCGCAACAATCTCCTCGGACTTCCGTCTCTTCCCAATGCAGATCCGTAAAACCCGATACGCCAACTGCCAGAATGCGAGCGAGGGGCCACAGTTCAAGAAGAGTGCGCAGCCAGTTTGCATTCTATTGGATCCATCGTAACGGTAGACACAGGGCCTGAGTTGCATCTCTTTTCCAGAATGTTAATTGCTTCTTACTGTGGCACATATATCTATAACAGTGTGACTTACCTATGGAATTAAAAACTTATATTTGTGTGGGAGATTTGTTACCAGCAGAACGGTTATTCTCTTGGAAAACTGAGACATGAAATAGGAAAGCAAATGCTTTTCATAATTTTCCTACTTCCGCCAAACTCTCTACTGGACTCTGTTGTCAACCGTTGTTGTCACATCTGTTCGTCAGCCTCATATCTCTAAATATCAAACTCGGCATGAAGTATTTATTATTTGTTTATTATGTACTAGGAAGTAAAGTGTCCAAAAGTTTCAATAAAGAATGGACAACAGAAAACATGTATAAAAAGACGAAAGGAAAGAGAAAATGGGGAGATGTGGAAAATGAATAAGGCAATAAGAAGAAGAAATATTGAAGAAAATTAATGGACAGATAGACAAAAATGAAAGATGAAAATCAAACTTGATGTGTAATATTGGGATACCGGAAAATGTAAAATGCTACATTGGGAAATTGGATAATAAAATAATATTTAAAGATGCGAGAAAAAAGTAATGCGGTCAGTGAAATTCTCTTGAACTACGAATAGCGAGAATGAAATTGTGTTGTCGGATTGTAACTGATTTTGTGTAACCAGCCCAATGACTACGTTCGTACAGAGTCATCACTGAACATATTCTGCAAAAACTTGTTATTAAGCATCAGTGGCTCCAACAGCGCAAGGAAAAGCTGCATAATTGCTTGACATACATTCACAGTAACGTAATGTTAGTAGGGCGGATTGCACAAGGGTAATTTCCCTCCGGCGGCGCGCGGTTCCTCATGACCGCACCCATCCTCAGAAGTCCCTCTGCAGACACGCAGGAATGCTAACACTGCGGCCGCAGAGAGATTCCCGGAATGTGTTTGTGATTGTCAGACACAGAGCCGCCGGCACAGTTGTACAGTCGCATTCAATGCGCGAGCCCCACTGGTGTTATACTTCCTCTTGCAAGAGAGAGACTTCAATATGCAATTGTTTAAACCCCTCTATAAGAAAGGTGATAGTGGTGATATCAATATTTACCGACCAGATTACAGAGAAATCATAGATGAGGCTGCACAAGGTTCAGTACTGAGTCCTATGTTGCTTCTCACATATGTTAACGGACATTTTTCGGGCGACACAACAAATATAAATAATTCTTGCGGACCTGCAGAAATTGACGAATTTGTAAATAACCACTTTATTTATCAAGGTTTGTTGACTGGTTTTCTACAACTATTTTCTCTGTGAAAAATAATCATACAAAACGTTTTCATTTCTGAACGCCTGAGAGAAATTTGAAGCATATGCAGAAGATAGTGAGCAAGATAGTTTCCTCCAAGTTTTTGGGTTAATATAACGATGGGCATTTACTTAAAAGTTAAAAAATTACACCCCTTACAGCTTCCTAATCGCTGCCATTTCAGACACTTTTGCTGTTTATGTTATTGCAAGCCTCATAAACAGACAAGTAATTAGATTAACACACTTTACTTATTTTGATTTAGTAGTAGCATAAGGAATTTTATTCTGGAATCACTCATCTTACAGAAAGAAAGTCTTGAGTCCACAAAATAATGACATAAGAGTAGTATGTGGTATTCGCCCTCGATGTCTTGTAGACGGCTGCTCAAGCTGTTGGGTATTTCAATTACAGCACTATAGCCCATATTTTCTCTCGTAAAGCTTACTATAAATATTCCACTAGCGTTTAGGAGCAATATTAACCTTCATGTTACTAACAAAGTAAGGAAATATGACCTTCATTACTTTTCATTAAAACTGACCTTGTCCCTGAAGGGGTAAGTAGTGCCGTGATAAAAATATTACATCAGTTACCCAATGAACCATGGACCTTGCCGTTGGTGGGGAGGCTTGCGTGCCACAGCGATACAGATAGCCGTACCGTAGGTGCAACCACAACGGAGGGGTATCTGTTGAGAGGCTAGACAAACGTGTGGTTCCTGAAGAGGGGCAGCAGCCTTTTCAGTAGTTGCAAGGGCAACAGTCTGGATGATTGACTGATCTGGCCTTGTAACAATAACCAAAATGGCCTTGCTGTGCTGGTACTGCGAACGGCTGAAAGCAAGGGGAAACTACAGCCGTAATTTTTCCCGAGGGCATCCAGCTTTACTGTATGATTATATGATGATGGCGTCCTCTTGGGTAAAATATTCCGTTCGGGTGATGCTGAGGGAATTAGATTAGGAAATGAGACACTTAAGGTAGTAAAGGAGTTTTGCTATTTGGGGAGCAAAATAACTGATGATGGTCGAAGCAGAGAGGATATAAAATGTAGACTGGCAATGGCAAGGAAAGCGTTTCTGAAGAAGAGAAATTTGTTAACATCGAGTATAGATTTAAGTGTCAGGAAGTCCTTTCTGAAAGAATTTGTATGGAGTGTAGCCATGTATGGAAGTGAAACATGGACGATAAATAGTTTGGACAAGAAGAGAATAGAAGCTTTCGAAATGTGGTGCTACAGAAGAATGCTGAAGATTAGATGGGTAGATCACATAACTAATGAGGAAGTACTGAATAGGATTGGGGAGAAGAGAAGTTTGTGGCACAATTTGACCAGAAGAAGGGATCGGTTGGTAGGACATGTTCTGAGGCATCAAGGGATCACCAATTTAGTATTGGAGTGCAGCGTGGAGGGTAAAAATCGTAGAGGGAGACCAAGAGATGAATACACTAAGCAGATTCAGAAGGATGTAGGTTGCAGTAGGTACTGGGAGATGAAAAAGCTTGCACAGGATAGAGTAGCATGGAGAGCTGCATCAAACCAGTCTCAGGACTGAAGACCACAACAACAACAACAACCCAATGTTATTATATGCCTGACCTGTTTCGAAGCTAATTCGGATAGTAAACTATAAAATTTCTTGGCGATGTGCTTCGTCTAATGGAAGCGAATGAAAGGCCTTTTTTGTGCTATACACTTATCGCATTTTTTGTGAAGCGTCTTCAGTGGCCTGAATATAATAATTGTGTTGTATAATAAATACAGATATGATACTACGTTACGGTTTTCTGCTACTCTTTTGTTGTTAAGCGAGAAACAACTTTTTGTAGCACAAGTTCTGCGAGGCTAAATAACTATTTTTTTCTTCTTACGGTGCGTGACCTTATTAGTGCCAATATGCCGCTCTTGAGCTGTAATTAGTTCGTCTGTGTAACAATAATGTCCAATTTCAGCTGTTGTGCGATAACGTTTCCACTTAACACCGCACATCCACTGTTGCCATTTGTCGCTCTGAGGTTTTTTTTTTTTGTCTTTTGCTTGTCTTTTGATGTCTGTGTGTAGTATAATATCCTTATGGTTTTGTTCATGTTATTGCTTTGTGTGGGTATGTGGCGGGGGGCAGGAAATTCCCTTTGATTTTTTTTTAGTGTGGTCATGTTCTACATTTACATTTGTTATTTTTTTGATGACTAACAACTTCAGTGAGTTGCTACTTAAATTATCTCGATTGTTTATTTCTTACTTGTTCATTATAAGAGATATTTATACGCGAAAGTTCCCTGTAATGTCAGGAGTTACCTGTTGTGGTTGTTCCTCCTAACAACTTCCATATCTTGAGCCAGGTTAGATGGTTCATGGCAGGACTTCTTAAGGTGTTCAGAGACGGTAGAAGGGCTATATTTATATTTTCACCTCCTTCTGTGTTCTTTACATCAAGTTTCGAAATTTCTTCTTGTAATAGTCAGACACACTGGTTCGCTGTCTTGACATTCGAACAGGTATATATTAGCCGTTTGCTGTTTTTCTGGTTTGGTTATCGGTGTTGGAAATGTGACTTGAGCGTATTTCGCGCTCTGTATGTGCCGGCCGGAGTGGCCGAGCGGTTCTGGGCGCTACAGTCTGGAACCGCGCGACCGCTGCGGTGGCAGGTTCGAATCCTGCTTCTGGCATGGATGTGTCTGATGTCCTTAGGTTAGTTAGGTTTAAGTAAGTCTAAGTTCAAATCGGACTGATGACCTCAGCAGTTACGTCCCATAGTGCTCAGAGCCATTTTTTTGCTCTGTATGCTATGTATAATCATTATTTCCTCAGTATATTTGCTACCTTTGGTAATGATTTGTGTATCTGTGTTAACGTGTACCATTACTATCTGTTAGTCGTGCGATACGTGTTCTTATTCTGTCTGCTTGTGAGATCAGTAGTGTCTGTTTTGTTTTTGGAATTTTGTGGTGTTTGCGTCGCCCATTTACTTTCATTTCCCTTTAGTTGTGATCTGACTTTGTAGTTGATGTTTTGTATTATGTGTGTTTTGTACCCATTGCTTTTAGCTATGAGCTGCACTGTTTCTAATCCTTTTTTTAAGTTACATACCGTTGATGTTTCTTCAGCAGCAAAAAGGAGCGAAATGCATATGGAACAGAACAAACAGCGTTTCATTTAGTTGCATTAGGCGAACCACACTTCCGGGAATGTAGAAGCAACTAAGAAACGAGAAAAAATATTTTAAAAAATCATATCAAAAATTTTTCCGTTTGAGTAACTATCTCTGACTCGTAGAAATGGTTTATTTTTGGAAAATGTTTGATATTCAGAGCACGTACATTACGAGGGCTATTCAGAAAGTAAGGAACAATCTGCGGCAAAATGGAGACCACTGTGAAAATCCGATGAAGCTTTGCACATACATGTTAGGGAGTGGCTCTAGTATGCCCGTCACTCTTCCCAGCTTTGAGTGCATAGCGAGCACCTAAAGATGCCTGGAAAATAGCGTCTGCCACCAATTATGGGAGCCTGCCGAGAGGTTGGCTTGATTTCATGCAATACCACGTAAAGTAACTGTTGTGCAGTTCCTTCCTCTCGACATTTCCCGATCGCACAACGCTCGGGCAAAGAAGACGCTCCTGCAGGGTTTTCTATGGCAAGTGTTTGCACACCCACCATACATCCCAGACTTGGATCCATCTGATTTTGATCTCTGTTCAAATTAACCGCTGGCTATGAAGACAATATTTTGATACATACAACGAGCAGCGTAGAAAATTGTTGGAATGCGCAGGTGGCTGCCTTCTATGACGGAGGTATTGGGAAGTTAGTACAGTGCTACGACGGGGCAGCGATTACTTAGAGAAGTAGCTGGAAGGTGTAGCTTACTGTTGAAAAAAAAAGTTTCGATTTTAATTGTGTTCTCCCTTTCGCGACCGGTCGTTCTGAAAAGCCATCGTAGATACGTATTGTTTGCTAGTGTGTGAAGTCAGCTGTCAGCACGCAACCACATTTGAATACTAGTCACGTTAATAATCTGTAAACTGTATCGTTCCAACGTCGTTATCATATATTATCCAAAGTGACCCATGGAGTATATAATTAATTAACTAGCTTTGAAACATTGTGGCAGGATAATCATGCCACCTTTTCTACGCTTTCACAGCAAGAATCGTGGTACTGTCCCGAGCTGAACACCTGTTTACGGCGTAGTTTGACTGTCTCCTTCTGTAGTCAGCCAGAACCGTATGTTACCAGCGCCAAAGGCAGAGGAGGAATGTTCTGCAACAGCCGTGAGGTACGCCCTGTCTGGCACGTGGTGTATTCAGTTCTGTCGCATTAGACGTGGTCTTTCCTCAGTGCAGCGCCATGTGCTGCGGTCTAGGGCACTTGTCCTGTATTTCCCGCTGATATTCAATATTTTGACTTACGTGCTACATTCTCCTTGCCTCAGTGCATGGAGAAAAGTTTTTCGTAGACATTCTTCATAACTTAAAAATTGATGAAATGTTATAAGAATTTGATACTAGATTTAGCATTACTGCTTGTAGCTTGCATCTTAGAAGTATGCCGAGGTGAAAAGCTATGAATCCGAAAGATTCATCTCTTACCTATAACTGATACGAACTCTTGTCCATAGATAACACAATCAGTGACGCTCATTACGAAGTTGCAACTTATCAAGTACGATGGGTGGATATATAAGAATGATGCCGTCGACAGTGCGGAAGATCTGCGTTTACATCTACATCTACGTAGACAATTCGTAAGCCACAATATGGTGCTTGGCGGAGGGTACCCAGTACCACTACTAGTGAATTCCTTTCCTTTTCCAGTCGCCAATAGAGCGAATGAAAAACGACTATCTGTATGCCTCCCTATGAGCCTTAATTTCTCGAGTCTTATTCTTGTGGTCCTTACGTGCAAAGTGTGTTGGCGGCAGTAGCTTTGTACGGCAGTCAGCTTAAAAATTATCTCCGTAGTGTTTCTCGAAAAGAACGCCGCCTTCTCTCCAGGGATTACCTTTTCGGTTCCCAAAGCATCTCCGTAAAACTTGCGTGTTGTTCGTACCTACCGGTTACAGATCTAGCAGCCCGCCTCTGAATGGCTTCCATGCCTTCCTTCAGTCCGACCTGGTATGGATCCCAAACACTCAAGCAGTACTGAAGAATAAGTCACCCCAACATCCTACATGCGGTCTATTTCACATATGAACCACACTTTTCTAAATTTCTCCCAATACACCGAAGTTGACCATTCGCCTTCCCTACCACAGTTCCCATATGCTGTTTCCTTCTCATGGCTTAGGAACACTCTTCTGAAAACTCGTGGAGTTACAACCACGTGACGCCGCTGGAAGCCCGAAAATATTTTATGAATTCATATCGCAGCGAGATCGCAGCGAGAGCATACATTCTGAAACGCTATAAAGAATTTTTATTTTTTATTTTTTTTAAAATACAACTGTGGTTTTTCCAAACGAAATCCGACTCCCTGTCCCTAACTGACTGATGAGTGGTACCACTTCGTATATGGAATCGTGTAAAGTTAAAAATTCCGAATCTGGACTTAATTGCCTTTTTCCCATTCTCTCGTGTCACATAATGTACTCTTTTCACGAAGTACAGCAAACATTAAACCTGTGTTTCATACATTTTATAGAATAATCAGAACACTCGTTGCAATAAATTATCTGCTTTCACAAGAAGAATATTGGTATCTCCAATAAAGAGAGAAGGGGAACCTCATTTTAATAACTTATTAGGGCACATATATTGGGCCATTCAGAGAAAAAAATGCTAGCAAAGTTCAGAAATCAGTATTTTATTGTAGTAATCCTGTCAGTGCAGACCGCAACGTTAATCATATTTCTTACTTACATGACATGTAAACGTGGAGAGAAAAATCAGAAAAAATTCAGTACTACATTACTTGTCTTCTCTTTATTTTTGTAAAGTTACTTTTACATACGACATTCAAACAGAAATAACTCGACAGCCGCGTAAAACGGGTCATTTGGTCATTTCTTTCAGTCACTAAGTAGTCCATTTTAAGTACTTGCCATTTCTCCTGAATAGTGTACCACATACATAATATTCAACAATACAACAGCCATAATCAATTCATTCCAGCAATTAATGAGACTGCTGTGGTCTTTTCTTGACAAACTGCATGAAGGATTCTGTTTCAGGTATGATGATGATGTCTGGTTGGTGGGGGGCTCAACTGCGTGGTCATCAGTGCCCGCGCAAAGTCCCAATTTTTACATAGTCCATTTTCTTTTAACAGTCCATTCTATTCACTCTCACAAACTATTATGATGATGATGAAATACTGAGGACAACACAAGCACCCAGCCCCCAGGCAGAGAAAATTTCCAACCCGGCCGGGAATCGAACCCGGGACCCCGTAATCCACAGGCAGCAGCGTTAGCCCCTAGACCACGTGCTGCGGACTATTTCACGTATATCGGTCGCCATCTGCCCCTTTTATAAAATGACATTTTGCAAGCACAAGTCTCTTGCATTCTCAAACAACTATCCTCCGTTTCCCATGCTGATGATATGCTCCTTTATCAACAAGTCGTCGTTCGAATAAGCTGGAACAGATGTCTCGAGACATATGTCAATAAATGTCAGACACGTGAAAGCACAGGAAAATGCCACAGATCGCTTGTAGAACATTATACGTGTGACGACCTGTATCTAATTGGATGTTTGAAGTTGTTAAAAGAGGTCGTGTCGAGATAAATCCAGTACGGGAAATAGCAAGACAAAATGTAATAGATCTCTGAGGTGAAGATGAGACGGAATGACAGACGGAATGACTAGGACATCACAAACACCCAGTCCTCGAGTAAAGAAGATCTCCAATCTTGCTGCAAATCCAATCTGCGTGTAGGAACCTAGAGGCAGCAGCGCTGGCCACTAGACCAGCGTTTCTCAAACTTTCTTTCTTTAAAGCATGCCGAAGTACATACCACTTTCCAGACAGCCCTACATTTGATTCTTTTCCCAGATGCAAAGGAAAAAAAAGTATGTTAAGTACATAGAATACGTTTTTATAATTATTGTAAGTATAATCAACTATAATGATCGGGAAATTGTATCGAACTGGATTTCTTCAAGAAGTTTTTGGGCGATAAATATTTTTTTTATGTTTAGCTGTTCTATCGGAAGGTCAAAAGACATTAGAAATCTCGCCACACACTTGACATACAATAACGAGACACCAAAGTGTCATGACATGGCAGTTGAGAAAAGACCACAAGAAACGGACATGTTCCCATAGTGTAAAGGGGGGGGGGAGGGGGGTAGCGCTGAAGCTTAGAATGTTTCCAGTGGGAGCCAGCATTGGCAGACTACTGCAGTGGGCACCATTCTGTCCCCCTGTCACCTAAAAAGTGGCCGCACTTCTTGTCTCAGGAGCACGTGTGGCACAACAGAAAGAGCTACGCTACGTTTTCTTTAAGAATAGTCTTTTAAGCGACCTACAGTGCAGAAAACCACTACAGGTGCCACACAGTTTCTGCTCACCAGATGAAAAGAGAGTCATGCCAAGCATTTTTGTTTTGTTTTTTTGTTTCTTAAGAAGGGATCTGCTGATAGTTATCAATATACAGACGATTTGGTTGTGGAGGGAAATGTAGAGGGTAACAATCACAGACGAAGACAAAGTGCATGCTAAGTTGCAGTAGTTATAAATTAATGGAAAGGCTTGCACATGATAGATTAGCAATGGAGCGTTTAACACTGCTGCTCCCTATATCCATTCAAAAATCATTGTTATGTAGTTTGATGACAATGAATTGTATATCTTCAGCTAGTTATGCAGCTATGGAAATGCGAAGTTGTGTAACCCGGGAAACAGCAATGTTGAGAAACAATTCTGAAATGGTTGTTGCATTGAGCAAAATATTTCAATACTCATATTATTTGTTGAGGTATTTGTGGCTCCAAACGTTGTCTTCAGTAGGAGATGACGTAAAGGTTCAGGTCTATCGAACATAAATGAAGATACTTATCCACATTTTCGTCACATTTTGGTTTATTTCCCTTCTAGGCAGGAAATTTATGCATCAACTTTATGCACATCTCTAAGGAAAGTCTTGTTGTGAGCATAAACAGATTTCGTGTTAATTACTGTCCACAGTTAACAAATTCGAAACATTTCCAATGCATTTTCAATACAACTCATAGTTTCCAACATAAAAATCGTACGTGGCGAACATTCTGTCCTCAGCACAACGACTGACTTAAAACTCTGTATCTAGATAAAGACCGTGCCAACCGAGTTCGAAACAAAGAGAAACTTTTGACGTGCATGACAAACGTTGTATTAGAGCATGTTATTCTAGATTGTTCCAGAACGGGTAATTAGTCAGATTAACGTCTGCACAAATGAGTGACATTTACAAGTAAAACATCCGCCTTGAAGATAACAAAATTTAAATAGGTAAAAACATTTATATATTATGCTACATGATTTTGACATAGAATTTTTGTAAAAATCATGATGTACGAAATATTAACAAAGCAATAAACATTTTATATTTTCTTTCATATGACCGATTTTTGTAAAAAACTGAGTTTAGTTTCGAATAATTTTCATAGTTATTGACAAAATGGGTAAGAAATGTTATGAGAAACTTCGTAACCAAGATACTGTAACGTATGAAATATATCTCACTTGTGGACGAACCGAACAAGTGAAATTTGTAGGGTACCTGACTTCTTCTAAAATAAAAAATGAAAGTAATGTTCCGAAGTATTACGGAAGAATTTGGAAAAGTGTGGAATTTAAATAACTACTCCTATAAAGTACACCGATCCCACAGGCTTTTCTTTTGTACTACAGACTTGTAGTTTTAGGCAAAGCACAGCTGAAAACAGAATGGAATCACAAATTTCGCCAAAAGGGCTTAATATCGTAATCTACTGCTCATCCATATTTCTGGTTAATTATAAGAACTCCATCAAGTCAACTTTCGTACTGATGACCAGAACAGCAATAACTCTAACAGGGCGTCCATCTGACCTGTTAACTACGGGTTATGATGAGTCTTCGGTATATTGTCCTGAGTACCTGGCTAGCTGCTTTTCATGCTACGACCCCAGGTTTACCAGAGAATCTATGTTGAAGTTTTATGCTTACCACCTATGATTGTAACGTTAGGTATCTTACAAGCAAGTGAAAATAGTGCGCCAGCTAAGGTTCAGTCCATCACGCTGATAGTACAAGTTCAAATACAGACCATGTAATTTAGTTTTTTATTTCTTCGTATACAGTATCATTAAACAGTAAATGTGACGCAAAGTTATTTAAAAAAGTCATTTTCGGCGCAGTAATTTCATTAACAAATCAATCATTACAGTAAACTTTCTTCAAATGTGAATCCCGTTTGTTACCGAATACACTACAGGATCGCCTTATTCGTAATTGTTTGCTGTGCTAGAACAGAACTGTGGATAGCATTTGCCGTCGAAAGAAGTGAAACACAAATTCGTGGAGAGCCATGCACATTTAATGAGAGCTATTGCCTTGCTAGTGCACGGCTTTTTAAGAAGCGATACCGGAAAACACATCAGTTCGTTTGAATTCAAGAAGATGGTTCTGTCTTCGATCAAATTCGATGCGGACCGCGCCTATTTGATCATTCTTTTGACGACAAGTGCACTAAACCGATGCAGAACTTAAAATATTGTATTTTTATGGTACCTTGCTCGGAGCAATTATTTTATTAGTGCTTAGTGAAATGGGAGCATTATGAACGTTTTTCGTGAAAATTTCAACCCGCCCGTAAAAATAAACAACACAGGATTGTGGAAAAGTGTAGTACATTTAGGTGAAATATTTTTTTACAGTGCAGGTGTTTGGTTTTCTTTCTCCTTCAAAGATTTTACCATAAATTGTCTGATAAGTCTGCTGCGCCCTCTTTTATTTTTTTTATTTTTGCTCCAATTTATTGGTCATAACATACTACAGTAGTACATAATTTTCAGCTGACATTTAAAAGTAATAAACCAAACTAAAATTAATTACAGGTTCCTTGACATTTTAGAAGAAATCCAAGTCTAGACCAGAGAGTGATGTTCGTCATTAGATCGTATGTGTTTCTCAAAGATCAAATTGTCTCTCGTTTCTCCGTTTTCTGAATCGCATCATCGAAAATTCGAGTTCACTTAACGCTTCTTGTGTGGGAGTTGGCGTATGTATCATAGTAATTATTGATGCGTAGTTGCTTGTGATGCTGGTCTGTTGACGACATATTTCTTCGAGGTGGGGTATAGTTCTTCAAGCGAACGCCATCCAAATATTTGCCATTTACGCTACGAACCATAAACAGAATACACGTTTAAGGAAGGCTTGCTTCAATGGCCGATATGTTAACGAAATTACTACAGTGTAAATGCCGCGCAGGGTAGCCGCGTGGTCTCAGGTGCCTTGCCCTGGTTTGCGCGGCTCCCTGGCGTCGGAGGTTCGAGTCCTCCCTAGGGCATGGGTGCGTGTGTTGTTCTTAGCTTAAGTTGGTTTAATTTAAAATAAGTAGTGCATAAGTCTAGGGACCGATGACGTCAGCAGTTTGGTCACATAGAAGCTTACCACAAATTTCAAAAGAAAGAAAACAATGTAAATTAATATTTTTGAATAATTTTGTAACTATATCTACTGTTTAATGATATTCTGTACGATGCAACTGAAAAAGATTAGTACACTGGTACGACTCAAATCTGTAACATTAGCTTGATAACCCAGAATCTTTTCGGGTGTGCAACTTTTCGTTGGTCGAAATGTGAACAGCGTTCAGGTATATTTGTTACACATAAGACTTCAGCATCTATTTTCTCGGAAACTTGGGGCTGTCCCAAGGAAACCCGCTACCCAGGCTCTCAGGACAGAATCGTGTACGACATACCTTAGATTCATCAAAATCTGAGATTAACAGGTCTGATGGACCACTTGTAAGACCTAATTTCTTTAGGTGTTGATTCGTACAGAAGCTGCATATAATCGCTAAACAGTAAAAGTGATAATTTCTGTACGCAATGGTACCAGCCGCCGCACTGTTGTCGGTTTCTGCTTCTATTGTTGTCGGTTTCTGCTTCTATTCGTCGTTCGCCGGCTCTGCTCGTCCATGCTTCGCCGCGTTGCTCTTCCTCTGCGTCTACTGCTTCCCTCCTTTAGCTTTCTGCTTGCCTTTCCCTGGACAGACGTCAGGGCTGTCAGAGAAAGCCCCTGCTGTTACGGCTTAATTGGAGGGCTTGTCAGGGCAGGGCTAAGATTGCCATTTGGTTCTGGACGCGAGATGTATCGCACGCGCCTTTGCAGGGAGCGCTTCTGCAGAGGAGAGCTACGGGGATTTTTCACTGACACCAAGACGGATTCGCGTCTCTCCCTGAGGGAACCCTAGTCTCTGATGCTAGCTTTGTGCAGCAGTAGGGCGCAACTTTCAAGGCACCATGTAGTCAGCTTGTTCCAAAGATAATTTTACTATCTATCTTCTCAGTAGAGTCATCATGGACACATGTACTTACTGGAGTTCCCCAGGGTTTCGTATTTGGTCCTTTACTTTTCTCCCCATACGTCAGTGATAATTTATCTTTGCTTCCCTCTTGTAACTATCGCTCATCTGCAGAAAATTCCCAGTGATATCTAAGTGCCAACTCTAATAATACTGCTGCTGCCATATCAAGTACGAATAACGATCATTCCTCAACATCATCCCGGACACAAAACCTGGCTCTTAAACTAAATACTAAGAAGTCACAGGCAATCCCCATATCACACCGAAAGTTGCTAAGCAGACATTTTCGTACACAGACCCTCTAATGCTTGTTAATGGTGTGCAACTACCGTTTTAAAAACCGGATAAGACCGAGTAACATTCGCGCTGTGAGGGTTCCGTACGAAATTAATTACGTGCGTAGAGAGATATATACCATCTGAGAGATAAATGTGACATATAAATTAATAATAGATGGTAATGATCCCCCATGAGACACAAAACAGGTCAGAACACTATTGCAGAAGTAACGAAAATGCATGCCAAATTTCAAAGCACGCAAACGCCACAAGATTGGCGAAGATTAGGAGTTCGAAATTTAGCTCGTACTTCAGTGCAAGATGGTTCTAAAACTTTCCGCAAGAAACTCTGTCTCTAAATCTGGCAGAAAACCCAAAGAGATTCTGGTCGTATGTAAAGTACCCTAGACACAAGACGCAATCAGTACCACCATTGTGCGATAGCAATGGTGATGTCACAGACGACAGCCCCACTAAAGCAGAATTACTAAACAGCATGTTCTCAAATTCCTTCACCAAAGAAGACAAAGTAAATATTCCGTAATTCGAATGAAGAACAACTGCCAATTTGAGTAACTTAGAAGTAGATATCCTCCGTGTACTGGCCCAGCTTAAATCACATAACAAGGCCAAAGCCTGCGGTCGAGGTTGTATACCAATCAGCTTCCTTTCAGAGTATGCTGATACAATAGCCCCATACTTAGCAATCATATGTAACCACTAGCTCGACGGAGATTGGAAAGTTGCATAGATCATAGCAGTACTTACTAAAAAAATACGTGTAATCTCCTCAGTTGGAGAGTGTTAACACAATCCCGAGTAGCTGTAGGATTTTGGAACACACACTGCGTTAGAACATTGTGTATTAACCCGACGAAAACAATTTATTGACAAACAGCCAGCACGGACTCTGAAAATATCGTTGTTATGAAACTCAACTAGTTGTTTATTCTCACGAAGTAATGAGTACGCCATGGGATGTCAAGTTGATTCCTAATTCCAAGTTCTTAGATTTCCAGAAGGCTTTTTGATACCGTTCCCCACAATCAAATTTTCCTACGGACCATCGCTTTAGTTGTGCGACTGAACTGCTGATATCCTGTGAGAACGGTCACAGTTTATAGTTTTGTAGGCCATCTGCTGTTGCTGATCTACGTAAATAATTTAGGAGACAATCTGAACAGACCTCTTAGATTGTTTTCTGATTATGCTGTCATTTACCGTCATTTAAAGTCATCAGATGATCAAAACTATTTGCAAAATGATATAGACAAGGTATCTGTACGGCGCGAAAAGTCGCAATGGTCTCTAAATAATCAAAGGTGTGAAGTCATCCATATGATAACAAAAAGGAGTCCGTTAAATTTCGGTTACACGAAAAATCTCACAAATCTAAAGGCTGCAAAGTCAAGTAAATGCTTAACGATTACAGTTACGGATAACTTATATTGAAACGAACCCATAGGTAATGTTTTGGGGAGAGCAAACCAAAGACTGACATTTGATAGCAGAATTCTTAGAAAATGCAACAGTCCTACTGAAAAGAGTGTTTTACAATACGCTTTTAAGCCCTCTTCTGGAATACAGTTGTGCGGCGTGGGATCCACATCAGATGGGACTGACGAAGTTCATCGAAAAAGTTCAAAGACAGACAACTCGTTTTTCGTTGCGACAGGATCTTCTCACGAAATTTAAACGACCAAATTCCTCCTCAGTGTGTGAAATATTTTGTTGACGCCCACACACCTAGGGAGAAATGATCATCACAATAAAATAATTTAAATCACATCGCGCACGGAAAGATTTGAGTGTTCGTTTTTCCTGGGCGCTATTCGAGAGTGGAACGGTAGAGAAATACGGTAGCCTTAACGTGATTCAATGAATCTTCTGCCAGACGCTTAGTTGTGAATTGCAGAGCAATCATGTAGATGTAGGTGTAGATAGCTTATCTGTAGTTTCTGATGGGCAAGTTTGAGTATGTGACATAAGTGGCCGTATCTATGGACAGCATTGCCTTAGAAGCTTAAACTTTTTACATTGCTAGGGTGTGTAGACCTTACTATTTAACATAAGTGTCAACGTGATACGTCCACCCGTTCCTGAGAAAAGGGGTCTCAACAGTCAGACAGACAAACAGACGGACTGACACAGCGATGGACAACAACGTAATTCTACAAGGGTCATGTTTTTCCTGCCGAGGTACGAACCCTAAAAACACTAAACAAATCTTAGCACAATATTGGACGAGGATCTATACTGTGGAGAACAAACTTCTGCAATATGCAGCCGGCCGGAGTGGCTGAGCGGTTAAAGGCGCTACAGTCTGGAACCGAACGACCGCTACGGTCGCAGGTTCGAATCCTGCCTCGGGCATGGATGTGTGTGATGTCCTTAGGTTAGTTAGGTTTAAGTAGTTCTAAGTTCTAGGGGACTTATGACCACAGCAGTTGAGTCCCATAGTGCTCAGAGCCATTTGAACCATTTTTGCAATATGCAGTAAATATGCCTCTTGCCTATCTGTATTTAAAAAGTCTTTCCACTTCAGACGTAAATTAGTGCAGTCTTTAAAATTGTGAGGGGATAAAAAACTGAGACGGCATAAGAAGCCGCAGACGACTCTAGGTAACAACGAAAGCTCCGTAAGATACGAGGTGTGTTCAAAAAATTCCGGAACATTTATAATTATGAGCCAATGGTGAATTGGAGAGAAATGGGTTTGGCATCCCTGCACACGCCTGTGTTTAATGTGTAACTGCCTGAAGTTTAATTGTAATGTGACCATTAGTTATTGATCAGTGCTTCATGGAGTATAACGTTGTGTCGCAGAGTTTGCCAGTTTCGAGATGACAGAGTTAGAGGAGCCAGCCGTCTGGCTTAAATCTTTATTGAGTCACAGAAAATGAAGCAAGAAGCCTACGGTGACGAGTGCTTAAGCCGTTCTCGGTGTTACGAATAGCTCACACGGTTTAAAAATGGCCGGACGGAAGTTACATGTCACCCTCGTTCAACACGCCCTTCGGCGTTCACCGACGATGCCCATGTCAGGAGCGTCAGCGAAATCGTGCGTGCCAATCGAAGACTGACTGTCCTATAGATTGCGAGTCCAGACCAGAGAGACCTTTGCCTCGCGACCTGTGAAGAGCTTTTGAATGGCGAAGATGAGAACGAGAGGTTTCTTAAGAGAATCACAACTTGTGATGGGACACAGTGGAGGATATATATGGGGGACACACGGGGCGTGAACCCGCCCCTCCCCTCCCCCCCCCCCTCCGTTGCTGGGCCACCCGCAATCCCATGCCACCCACGTCTCACTATTCGTTTGTTTCTTTCGTCAGTCGACTCGACTGAATCGAGTTATCTAGTAGTTGTACTTTCCTGTGTAGCATTATAATTTCAAATTCAACATACTTTTGCCAATCACAACTACTGAAACATGACGGCAATGATGTGGCACATAAACTGAATCAGTGCTTAACTAAACTACCGTTCTTTGAAGAAGAATGACTCTTGGGAGAGATTCTTCATTACAAGGAAACAAGCATAAACGCCCTTAATGATCGTGAATCTGTTATGCAAGCGTTGTCTCTTTGTCCTAGACCTGACTATCCTACTTTGCACACGCTGTACAAAATATTTGTCTATCTACCTACATCTGTAGCTACAGTAGAAAGAAGTTTTTAACATTAGGGCGTACAAAGACTGAGGTCGACAATGAAGGAGGATCGACAATGAAGGAGGATCGACTTAATGGCTTAGCTCTGTTGAACACTCATCCTCACATTGATTGTCCTATTGACGATGTAATTGACCAATTTTCCAGGATGGATAGTCGCATCATTTAAGGAAGAGAATCACAAGTGCAACTTTTTATATCATAAGAGGGGATTGTCTTGTATATGTGTATTACCGGTTTAAATAAAACTTTCATTAACTTTGCATGTCACTTTATTTATCATTACGAAAAAGGTGAAGGTAGCTCAAGATATCTTTAGCACCTCCTCCTTGAGGTTTTTCTGTATCCGCCACTAATGGGACGTGGGTCTATGGTTATGATGTTGAGACCGAAGCTCAATCTCCACAATGGGTAGGGAAAGGTTCTTCAAAAAAGCTCGTCAGTTCAGGCTGAATTTCGAAGCGATGCTGATAGTTTTCTTTGACTTGGAAGGATTAGTTTACCATGAATTCGTGACACAGGGACAATCTGTTAATTGATGGTACTATCGGGACGTGTTGCAAAGCCTGCGAGAAAATGTGAGAAGGAAACGGACTGAAACGTGGTGAGACAATTCATAGCTCTTAGATCACGATAACGCTCCCAAACGTTCATACCTGCTAGTGCGTGAATATTGCACAAAAAACGAAATCATCTTTGCGCCGCCTCATCCTCAGTAATCTCCAGACCTGGACCCTACGGACATTTTTTTTATTTCCAAAGCGGAAAGCGCCGTTGAAAGGACAAAGATTTGCAACGACACACGAGATAAAAGAAAAGTCGCAGACTCGCTTCGCGCGATCCAGCAAGAGACTACCAAGATTGCTTCAGGAAAAGGAAGCGGCGTTAGGAGCGGCGTATCAGTTGTGAAGGAGAGTATTTCGAAGGCGACAATGCACAATAAGTAGAAGGTATGTGCAGAAAAATTTTGTCAACAAAGTTCCGAAATTTTTTGAACAGACCTCGCGTGTGGGCGCAACATTCTGCTTTTCATCATATTAGTCCCTCCAATACTCCGATTGGATGCGAACAGATAAAGTGACTTGACTTTCTCACTTCCTGTTTACTGCATCGCTTTCTTTGTCACGGGTGTCCTCTGTTGAACCGTTGGACGAAATGATAATTAAGTACAAGCAGACAACAACAAAAAGGTAACAAATTTAGATGTTTAATCACGCTATGTGCATATAGTAATTGAGTTACACACAATTGTGACTACTGAGGTTCTTCAGTGGAACAGAGTTATCTACAAATACTGGTACTGTAGAATCTGGACATGTCGCAACGCAGAAAAGGTCGGATTATGAGAGAAACACTTTATTGACCCATAACATCACAATACAGTATAGTACAACTTTAATTTTCATCTCGAAATACTGTCTGAAATATTTTTCCTTGTTAAAACAGTAACAAAACGAAAAGAAATAGTAAAATATCTTAGAGTAAAGTGTAATGTACAGTAGTAGTGCCTGTAATGTAGAATACCTCTGTATCGTACGCTAAGGTATTGTTGCTGTGAGTGAAAGTTTAACGTCTTTACGTACCTTACTACAATACTACATTGAAACACGACTGATTTGTACTTAACCGTTTAAAATAAAAGAAATCTCACATTACAAAATGTTCTGTTCTCAAGCAGAGTAAAAAAAAAAAACTGTAATGTTCTTCTGCTTAGCAGACGATAACCTTCATTTTGCCGCAGTATTCTGCCATTTCCTAATCCGCAAAATGTCTGTTGGGGTAGACGCAGAGCTTTGTTCGATGTATTGAAGGGCTATACCAAATGCATTTTCAGTATCTGTATGTGATATTCGAACACGTAAGCTTCTACACTTACATCTACATGACTGCTCTGCAATTCACAACTAAGCGCCTGGCACAGGATTCATCGATTCACCTTAAAGCTAGCGTATTTCTCCACCGTTCCACTCTCGAACAGCGCCCGGGAAAAACAAACACTTAAATCTTTCCGTGCGAGCTGTGATTTCCATTATTTTACTGTGATGATCATTTCTCCCCAGGTAGGTGTGCGTCGACAAAACATTTCACACTCGGAAGTTGGTCGTTTAAATTTCGTGAGCATATCCTGCCGCAACGAGATACGCCTTCGTTTCAATGATTGCCACTCCAACCCGCGTATCACAACCGTGGCAAACTGTTTCATGATAATAAGTTCTCCGAACTTTTTCGATTAACTTCGTCAGTCCCATCTGATATGGACCCCACACTGCACAACAGTACCCCAGAAGAGGGATTACAAGCGTAGTGTAAAAAGTCTCTTCAGTAAGACTGTTGCATTTTCTAAGCATTCTACTATTAAATCTCAGTCTTTGGTTTGATTTCCCCACAACATTATTTATGTGATCGTTCCAATATAAGTTATACGCAACTGTAATCCCTAATCATTTAGTTGAATCTGCAGCCTTTAGATTTGTGTGATTTATTGTCTTACCGAAATTTAAAGAAATCCTTTTGATTGTCCTCATTCACGTCATATCGTTTCTCGTGTTCCAGTTACAGCGTCCCTGGTTTTGGTCATCAGTTAATTCTCCTTCCATCGTGCACTCCACGTCAGCGGTGCTGATCCACTCATGTCACCGAGCTCAACGTATTGTTGTTAAGGATAGCGTCACACGTCGGGCCATTTCTACCATTAAGCCAGACTAAGCGGCAGCCTAGAGAGGCAGAATTTTAGGGGCTGCAAAGGGCAGAAGAGATTAATTTCTAATCAAACAGTGAAAAAATTCAATGAATGAGAAAAGAAATGAAAAATAAAAAAATTAAAACACTGAACTGTTTCCAAAAGCAACCCGTAGAGTACTTCGACGAAAGTAAACACACTGCCTCTACCTACCTCAAAACTTAGGCAGACCCTACTGAGTACGAAACTGAATCAAACACGGCCTTGGACGAAACAGAAACAAACATATCCTGATTCTTCTATGTCGAGTGTTTGAGCGGGTCACCTACGCTAACTTGCGATAATATTGCGACTTGATAACCATACCTCCTTCAGTCCCTCTTTTTGATTTTGTGGCTGCAGCTCATTTGTCAAGCGTCACTTGTATTGCGTGCTTCTGCTGATGTTTTTAGTTCTGCTGTCATAACCGATGATGTATTCACAAGCTGGGTCTTATACTCCTGTTTCAACGTTTTTAAAAGGAGTAAAAGGTTAAGTGCAGTTCTTCTTGGCCACATATAAAAATGAGTTAGTGTCTGTGTAAGTCTGTCTCTCAGTGTCTGAAACTCGCAGCGCAACAAGAGAACTACACTGTCCTTTCTCAAACAAATTAGCTGTGGTATTCTTAAAATTGGGGACGTACACGCAAACGATAGTCAGGAAGAGTGTGTCATGGCTTGCTAATGGAGGGGGCATAATTGTAGAAATTTGTGTACCTGGTGCTTGCGAGATGTTGTCTCATTATAATTTACACATTAATGCATGGTGCAATCTCTATGTTGTACATTGCTCTTTGCTGACGGTTGCTTTTACACAAGTACCGTACGAAAGGGCATATTCTGCTTTAAAGCGTATAGAGACTAGGCTTCGTGTACTGGTAGGCGAAGAACTCTTAGAAGTATTCAAAATCTTGAACATTGAAACACATATTATTAATAACATTGATGTTGTGATTCATGATACAGTTACGAAATAAGTATAAAATAAAAATAAAGTGCTGTCATTCAGAGTATTACTTTTAATAAATTTTAAATGTTACTCATAGGGGGCAGCACATAGAAACAAAGCAACATTTTGATTCTATACTGAAACTTAATTGTGATTCTGTACAATAAAAAAATCTATAGCAAAACTTTACTGTAGAGAGGAAGGAATATTCCAGTTCCAGTAATGTTGTTCTCAGAAGCATTTTAATGGAAAAACATGTACACATTTAACAAGGCTTTCTTATTTTTGTACTTAGGGTTTAACGACCACCGTGATCTACTCAATGGGCTTTAAACAGTAGCCTGCTTGTAATTTAGGGCCACTGACCCCAGAAAAGGGGAAGAATCTGAGCCTTCAATATCCATGCCTCAGCAGTTTCTAACGCGGAACCATCTCGGACGAACGATCAGAAGCCAATCACTTAGAGCACTGCACCACGGGGTCGACTAGTAAAAGTTATAGAAATCTCTGTAGAAAACAGAAACAAAGCGTCATTTATTTATATAACCGCCCTGCTCGCATATTTACGTTTAGTTGATAATATAATTTAGTTTCACACAATTCAATACTGAATTACAAAACAAAAGCTGGCACAATAATATTTATAAAATTTCGAGTTAGAAACCAATTATTTCATTCTAAAACTGATCGAGTTATCGCAGCTAGCAACGGCCAGCTGCCTACTGAGCCATGTCGCAGACGATGAGTCACTGACAAGACCCGACACAACTGTAGCAGGGACCCCTACACGTTAACTGACACCGGAAACGGGCTAGTCGGACTATGCGGGCAGTCGTACTATTAGAGGCCGTGTTAACGAGGTTCTACTCTAATGTTATTCATTGTAACAGATATACTTTAAATTTTAGTCGGTTATGCACTGTTAGATCACATTAACGTGACCACAGCCTACATTCGATGTCAACATCCAATAACCACTGCAGCACACATAAACTGAATGCTACCATTTCAAAGTGGGATTAGAAAATGTATTAAACTTTTATTTCAGGGCTAGCTAGAGACGTATGTCTGGAAAAAGTGTTCAAAGGTACAACACTTCTACCCTATTATTTTCAATGCATTCCTTTGCATCTTGCACCAAAGTGAGAAAGTCCGATCGCTGGTCAGTAGCCAAGATCATCTCAATGTACATCTACACTCCGGAAGCCTGGAAGTGCATGGCGTAAGGTACATCGTAACAAATTTATAGATTTTCTTTCCTATTTCATGCGTGTACTGAACGAGGAAGAAAATGACTATTTGTATCTCTTCCTTATGTGTTCCAATCACACTCATCATAGTCTCATGACCACTAAGCGACGTACACGATGGCGGTGACATAGTACTCCCACAGTCTCCATCGAATACAGATTATGTAAATTTGCCCAAAATGTTTTCACGAGAACTGTGCCATGTGTCTCCGTAAGTTCCAATTTAAGTTCCCTAAGTTGAATGTTGCTTCACGCCCGTAGGTTTAACCTTAAAGTACCCTACACGTGACCCCGGGTGGTGCTATGTAAGCAACAATGACTAAGATACTACCGTACTGCCCCCCTGGGCCTCACGACAACGACGAGACGAAAACACTAAATAGTCCTTCTAAGGACGTACAGTTCCAAACACGAACAATAGGCCCACAACTAACTATATGCCAACAAAACTTCGAAGGCATCAGTAGAGCCACGAGTGATTACCTCGGTAAGATCTTAGACGAACACAAAGTGGACGTTCTAGTACTGCAAGAAACACGCACTGAAAGCGACTAACAGCTGTTAACTCGAGGGAGAATTCCTGGGTGTAAAATATTGGCAAAATACCACCATGCCCAGTACGGAATTGCCACATATATTAAAAACGCGCCAGCGGATGTGGCTGAGTGGTTCTAGGCGCTTCAGTCTGGAACCGCGTGACCGCTACGGTCGCAGGTTCGAATCCTGCCTCGGGCATGGATGTGTGTGATGTCGTTAGGTTGGTTAGATTTAAGTAGTTCTAAGTTCTAGGTTACTGATGACCTCAAACGTTAAGTCCCATAGTGCTCAGAGCCACTTGAACCATTTCTTTGAAAAGGTCATGATTATAGGCTTTCGAGCCAAGGGTCGAAGCATTTCTGAAGCGGCTAAGTATGAAAACTGTCAATGAGCCACCATGGTTACCGAGCAGACATGCGACTGTTGAACTACTGTCCGCCCAATTGCTCCAAGCGGCTAAGAGCGACTGTTCAGCGAATGTTGCTGTTCAAAAAAATGGTTCAAATGGCTCTGAGCACTATGGGACTTAACATCTGAGGTCATCAGTCCCCTAGAACTTAGAACTACTTAAACCTAACTAACCTAAGGACATCACACACATCCATGCCCGAGGCAGGATTCGAACCTACGACCGTAGCAGTCGCGCCTAGAACCGCTAGACCACCGCGGCCGGAATGTTGCTGTGTATGGGACTCCGCAGCAGGCGCCTGGCTCATAAACCGATGCTGACTGCTGTTCATCGTATCGGAGGCTGGAATCTGCACCTAGTACCGCAAATGGACATCCAGTGAGTGACAACAGGTGACATTTTCAGACGAATCGCGTTTTGTGCACCGTCGGACAGATGTCAAACACCCTGCATCAGTCGTCAAAAAGATAGAGACCGGAAAAGGGAGCATTATGATCTGGGGGTTGTTTTCGTGGCATTCCCTGGGTGACCTCATCAAAGCAAGTATGCACCTATCTTGGGAGACCATACCCACTCCTACATGCAGTGTTTTACTTCGGCATGATGGCATCTGCCAGCAGGACAACGCAACGTGTCATATAGCTCGCAGTGTTCGTGTATGGTAGGAAAAGCATCAGCATAAGTTACTGTACTACCTGGCGTCAGAAATCACCGGATTTAAGCCCAATCGAGAATCTGTGAGACCATCATGATTGGGCTGTTCGCGCCGTGGATCCTCTACCGAGTAACCTAGCGCAGCTGGCCACGGAACTAGACATGGCGTGTCTCCACATCCTCATTGGTACCATCCAGAAACTGATGGATTTTCTTCCTACGCGTCTCGCAGCGGCCCGCACTGTGAAAGACAGTTACACAGGCTTCTGACAGGCGGTCCCGTTAACACGACTGGACATTGTATGAAACACTGAATATTAATAACTCTTAGTAGTGTAGTGGTATATCAACGTGTTGTCCTTCACTGCAGTTTTCCACACAAATTTTTGTACGTCTATAGATGTAGTTTATCTTGGTCGAGCTATGAATTGTGGCTGCTTAAAGAATGCTCCGGCCAGTTGGAGCTGTGTGCAATGAGTTGACGTCACTTCCGCGTCCTCTGGTGGCGTGTATGCGTGGAGCCGCCGACCGCATCCGGGGCGCCGTGCGCCTAAGACAGCACTCTCGAATATCCCGCCATCCAGACGCCCACCTCTCGCTGCCGCAACCTCGGCACATCTCCTCACAAGTGAATTACGTGTCATCATTCCGTAACTGCAATACCAGAGGAACAAGTGGAACATCACAGACATAATTTTAATATCACTACCTCAGTGCAGTTTGCTTCTAAATAAGTGGATCGATAGATAAGAGCCGGCCGGAGTGGCCGTCCGGTTCTAGGCGCTACAGTCTGGAACCGAGCGACCGCTACGGTCGCAGGTTTGAATCCTGCCTCGGGCATGGATGTGTGTGATGTCCTTAGGTTAGTTAGGTTTAAGTAGTTCTAAGTTCTAGGCGACTGATGACCTCAGCAGTTAAGTCGCATAGCGCTCAGAGCCATTTGAACCATTTGATAGATAAGAATCGAATGTACTATGGCGTTGCGTATACCTACAGTGCTCTTCCTGTTGTTGTTGTTGTTGTTGTTGTTGTTGTTGTGGTCTTCAGTTCAAAGATGCAGCTGCTCTACCTGTACAAGCCTCTTCATCTCCAAGTAGCTACCGCAACCTACGTCCTTCCCTGTTAAACGGTACACAAGAGACGGCGCCCTCGTAACTAGGCCACTACGCTGCAGTCTTCCACTCTCTTCCAGGTGACGTATGCCGTCATCGGAGCGACATCGACATCGTCTTTGCAGGTGTACTAATTACTATTTTCGGCAGCATACAATAGAAAAAAGTAGAAGGTCTAACAGTGATTCTTGCGGGTCTTCTGATGGTACCTACCTCTGCTGTGACCTCTCTGTTGGCGAGTTGTACGCCATGAGTGGAATCATTGCGCAGAACTTGAGGAAAAGTATTGAGTTGTGAGTTTAGCTAGAAGAATATCAATGTCGACAGTGTCGAAAGCTTTGCCGACGTCCAAAAAAGCACATAAAAGCTTTACCGACATCCAAGAAAGCACAGAAAAGTCACCTCTTGTTTGTCCATAGCTTGTTTCATTTCATTAGTCACTTTAGACTCTTTTATAAGCGAAGTCATCTGAGAATTTTCCGAAAATTAGGCTGGTTGTTGTTGTTGTGGTCTCCAGTCCAGAGACTTGCTTGATGCAGCTCTCCATGCTACTCTATCATGTGCAAGCCTCTTCCTCTTCGAGTAACTACGGCAACCTTCTAAATCTGCTTAGTGTATTCATCTCTTGGTCTACCCCTACCGTTTTTACCGTACACGCTTCCCTCCAATATTAAATTGCCGATTCCTTCTTCTAGTCAAGTTGTGCCAGAGATTCGTTTCCTCCCCAATACTATTCAGTACCTCCTCATTAGTTACGTGATCTACCCATCTAACCTTCAGCATTCTTCTGTAGCACCACATTTCAAAAGCTTCTATTCTCTCCTTGTCCACACTGTTTATCGTCCATGTTTCCGTTCCATAGATGGATACATTCCATACCAATACTTCCAGAAAAGACTTTCTGGCACTTAAATCTATACTCAATGGTAACAAATTTCTCTTCTTCAGAAACGCTTTCCTTGCAATTTCCAGACTACATTTTATGTCCTCTCTACTTCAACCATCATTAGATATTTTGCTGCCCAAATAGCAAATCTCATCTACTACTTTAAGTGTATCATTTGTTAATCAAATTCCCTCAGCATCACCAGATTTAATTCGACTACATCCCACATCCTCGTTTTGTTTTTGTTCATGTTCATGTTATATCCTTCTTTCAAGATACTGTCCATTCCGCTCAGCTGTTCTATCACGTCCTTTGTTCTCTCTGATAGATTTACAACATCATCGGCAAACTTCAGGGTTTTCATTTCTTCTCCTTGGATTTTAATTCCTGTTCAAAATTTTTCTTTTGTTTCTCTTATTGCTTGCTCAGTATACAAATTGACTAGCATCGGGGATAGACCTTAGCCCTGTCTCCCTCTCTTCTCATCAATGTTTCCCTTTCGTGTCCCTCAACTTTTATAATTGCCATCTGGTTTCTGTGCAAATTGTAAACTGCCTTTTGCTCTCTGTATTTTACCCTTTCCCCCTTCATAATTTGGAAAAAAGTGTTCCAGTCAACATTCTCAAAAACTTTGTGTCTATTTCTACAAAAGCTACAAACGTAGGTTTGTCTTTTCTTAACCTGTCTTCTAAGATTAGTCGTAGGGTAAGTATTGCCTCATGTGTTCCTGTTTTTCTATGGAATCCAAACTGCCCTTACCCGAGGTCGCCTTCTACCGCTTTTCCCATCCGTATGTAAGGATTTTGTATTAGTATTTTGAAACAGTGGCTAAAAAATAATAGTTCAGCAATTTTCATACCTGTCAACACGTGCTTATTTTTGGAATTGGAATTGCTGTATTCTTCTTGAAGTCTGAGGGGGTGTCGCCTGTCTCATACATCTTACTCACCAGATGGAAGAGTTTTGTCATGGCTGGCTTTCCCAAGGCTATCAGCAGTTCTAACCGAATGTTGTCTACTCCTGTGGACTTGTTTCGACTTAGATCTTTCAGTGCTACGTCAAATTCTTCACGCAGTATCATATCTCCCATTTTATATTCATTTATGTCCTCTTCTATTTTAATAATAATAACCACAAGTACATAGCCCTTGTATAGAGCCTCTACATACTCCTACCACCTTTCTGCATTCCCTTCTTTGCTTAAGACTGCTTCGCCATCTGAGCTAGTGATAGTCGGTGGCTCTTTTCTCCAAAGACCTCTTTAATTTTAATCTTACCCCTAGTCTTACATTTGTCCTCTAGCCATTCCTGCTTAGCAATATTGCACCTCCTCTCGATCTCATTTTTGAGACGTTTGTATTCATCTTCGCCTGCTTAATTTACTGCTTCTTTATATTTATCCTTTCATCAACTGAATACAATAACTCTTCTGTCTTCATAAAGAAGGTTGTACACACGGAAGAATCCTAGACATACTAGAAGGTATCAGATAGATTATATAATGGTAAGACAGAGATTTAGGAACCAGGAATTAAATTGTAAGACATTTCCAGGGGCAGATGTGGACTCTGACCACAATCTATTGATTATGAGCTGTAGATTAAAACTGAAGAAACTGCAAAAAGGTGGGAATTTAAGGATGTTGGACCTGGATAAACTGACTAAACCAGAGGTTGTACAGAGTTTCAGGGAGAGCATAAGGGAACAATTGACAGGAATGGGGGAAAGAAATACAGTAGAAGAAGAATGGGTAGCTCTGAGGGACGAAATAGTGAAGGCAGCAGAGGATCAAGTAGGAAAAAGACGAGGTCTAGTAGAAATCCTTGGGTAACAGAAGATATATTGTATTTAATTGAGGAAAGGAGAAAATATACAAACGCAGTAAATGAAGCAGGCAAAAGGGAATACAAACCTCTCAAAAATGAGATCGACAGGAAGTGCAAAATGGCTAAGCAGAGATGGCTAGAGGACAAATGTAAGGGTGTAGAGGCTTATCTCACTGCCTAATGGAAAATTAAAGAGACTTTTGGAGAATAGAGAACCACTTGTATGAATATCAAGAGCTCAGATGGAAACCGAGTTCTAAGCAAAGAAGGGAAAGCAGAAAGGTGGAAGGAGTATATAGAGGGTCTATACAAGGGCGACGTACTTGAGGACAATATTCTGGAAATGGAACAGAATGTAGATGAAGACGAAATGGGGGATACAATACTGCGTGAAGAGTTTGACAGAGCACTGGAAGACCTGAGTCGAAACAAGGCCCCCGGAGTAGACAACATTCTATGAGAACTACTGACGACCTCGGGAGAGCCAGTCCTGACAAAACTCTACCATCTCGTGAGCAAGATGTACCAGACAGGCGAAATTCCCTCAAACTTGAAGAAGAATATAATAATTCCAGTCCCAAGGAAAGCAGGTGTTGACAGATGTGAAAATTACCGAACTATCAGTTTAATAAGTCACAGCTGCAAAATACTAACGCGAACTCTTTACAGATGAATGGAAAAACTAGTAGAAGCCAACCTTGGGGAAGATCAGTTTGGATTCCTTAGAAATATTGGAACACGTGAGGCAATACTGACCTTATGACTTATCTTAGAAGAAAGATTAAGGAAAAGCAAACCTACGTTTCTAGCACTTGTAAACTTAGAGAAAGCTTTTGACAATGTTGACTGGAATACTCTCTTTCAAATTCTAAAGGTGGCAGGGGTAAAATACAGGGAGCGAAAGGCTATTTACAATTTGTACAGAAACCAGATGGCAGTTATAAGAGTTGAGGGACATGAAAGGGAAGCAACGGTTGGGAAGGGAGTGAGACAGGGTTGTAGCCTCTCCCCGATGTTATTCAATCTGTATATTGAGCAAGCAGTAAAGGAAACAAAAGAAAAATTCGGAGTAGGTATTAAAATCCATGGAGAAGAAATAAAAACTTTGAGGTTCGCCGATGACATTGTAATTCTGTCAGAGACAGCAAAGGACTTAGAAGAGCAGTTGAACGTAATGGACAATGTCTTGGAAGGAGGATATAAGATGATCATCAACAAAAGCAAAACGAAGATAATGGAATGTAGTAGAATTAAGTCGGTTTATGCTGAGGGAATTAGATTAGGAAATGAGACGCTTAAAGTAGTACAGGAGTTTTGCTATTTGGGGAGCAAAATAACTGATGATGTTCGAAGTAGAGAGGATATAAAATGTAAACTGGCAATGGCAAGAAAAGCGTTTCTGAAGAAGAGAGATTTGTTAACATCGAGTATAGATTGAAGTGTCAGGAAGTCGTTTCTGCAAGTATGTGTATGGAGTGTAGCCATGTATGGAAGTGAAACATGGACGATAAATAGTTTGGACATGAAGAGAATAGAAGCTTTCGAAATGTGGTGCTACAAAAGAATGCTGAAGATTAGATGGGTAGATCACATAACTAATGAGGAGGTACTGAATTGAACTGGGGAGAAGAGGAGTTTGTGGCACAACTTGACAAGAAGGAGGGACCGGTTGGTAGGACATGTTCTGAGGCATCAAGGGATCACAAATTTAGCATTGGAGGGCAGTGTGGAGGATAAAAATCATAGAGGGAGACCAAGAGATGAATACACTAAGCAGATTCAGAGGGACGTAGGTTGCAGTAAGTACTGGGAGATGAAGATGCTTGCACAGGATAGAGTAGCATGGAGAGCTGCATCAAACCAGTCTCAGGACTGAAGACCACAGCAACAACAACAACTCTTATGTTACCCAATGATTTCTACTATCCCTCGTCTATTTATCTACTTGATGCTCTGCTGTTTTCACAGTTTCATCTCTCAAAGGTACCCATTCTTCTTCCAGTGTATTCCTTTCCCCTGTTCTTGTCAATTGTTCGCTGATGCTCTCTCTGAAACTCTCTACAACCTCTTGTTTTTTTCAGTTCACACAGATCCCATCACCTTGAATTCCTAACTTTTTGCAGTTTCTTCAGTTTTCATCTACGGTTCACAACCAATTAATTGTGATCAGAGTATACATCTGCTCCTGAAAATGTCTTACAATTTAATACCTGGTTCCTAAATCTCTGTCTTAACGTTTTATAATCTACCTGATACCTTCCAGTGTCTCCAGCCCTCTTACACGTATGCAACTTTCTTTCATGATCGTTAAACCAAGTGTTAGCTATTATGAAGTTATCCTCTGTGCAAAATTCTACCAGGCTGCTTCCTCTTTCCTTCCTTACCCCCAGACCATATTCACCAACTACTTTTCCTTCTGTTCCTTTTCCTACTATCGAATTCCAGTCCCCCGTGACTATTAAATTTTTGTCACCCTTAACTATCTGAATAATCTCTTTTATCTCATCATACATTTCTTCAATCTCTTCATCATCTGCGGAGATAGTTGGCATACAAGCTTGTACTATTGTGGTAGGCGTATGCTTCGTGTCTATCTTGGCTACAGTAATACGTTCAGTATGCTGTTCGTAGTAGTTTATCCACGTTCCTATTTTTTTATGTCTTATTAAACTTTCTTCTGCATTATACCTACTTGATTTTATTTGTAATCCCGTATTCACAAGACGAGGACACCTGTCGCTCCTCCCACCGAACTTCACTAATTCCCACTATATTTAACTTAAACGTATCCATTTCTCTTTTTAAATTTTCTAACCTACCTCCCTAATTAAGAGATCACACATTCTCCGCTCCGATGAGTAGGAAGCCAGTTTTGTTTCTCCTGATAAGAACGTCCTCCTGAGTAGTCCCCACCTGGAGATCCAAATGGAGGACTATTACACCGCCAAATTTTTTACCCTAGGGGACGCCATCATCAATTAATCTTACAGTAAAGCTGCATGCCCTCGGGAAAAATTACAGCTTTATTTTCCCCTTGCTTTCAACCGTTCACAGTACAACTCCAATTATGCAGACTGTTGCCTCTGCAGCTACTGAAAATGCTGCTGCCCCTCTTCAGGAACCACACTTTTGTCTGGACTCTCAAGAGATACCGCTCCATTGTGGTTGCACCTACGGTACAGCTTTGTGTATCGCTGAGGCACTGAAGCCTCCCCTCCAACTGTAAGGTCCATACCTCATGGGAGGGGAGGGGGGTGTCTCTTCCTGATAACATAATGTTCCTGGTGTGGTGCAGATTTACTTTACACTCCAAGACAAAAAGAACGATGCTAAGCCGTAGATTTAATGTACAGAGAAACAGGTGACTACAATTTCCGAGATAATGGATGATTTATCAAAGAGAATGAGCTTCGCAAATTGAGCAAGCCCCATAACGCATTGGCCCAACTCTGGCCTTTGTGAAAACAATTACTCGGCTTGGCGAAGATTGTCAGAGTTAGTTGATGCCGTTCTCATGAATATCGTGTCAAATTCTGTCCAATTGGCGCATTAGATCATCCAAATCCCGAAATGTTTGGATGGACCTGCCCATAACACGCCGAAAGTTGCCAGTAGAGAAGAGGTACACCGACCTTACTGGCCAAGGAAGCGTTCGTCAATCAGGAAGACGAGCGTTAGGAGCTCTCCCCGTGAGCAGAAAGGGGTTATCTTGCTGAAATGAAAGCTCAGGATGACTAGCCATGAAGGGCAACAAAACGGGCCGTAAAAGTCGTCGATGTACCGCGGCGCTGTAAGGGTGTCGCGGATAACAACTGAACTGCCATCCCAGGCCAATAACTCCTGATCGTCAGGCAGTATGGCGAGTGAGTCAGTTGGGTATCCCACCAGCGCCTGGGGCGTCTCGTAATGTCCGCCTGCACACGGCCAGTGTTTCTACCGCTTGTCTTCGTGCTTACCAAACCCTGCCCTGGCCAGAAAGGTCGCCGGATCTCTTCCCAATTTAGAACGTCTGGAGCAATACGGGGAGGGACCTTCAACTATCTCGAGTGTATGACCATCTAAAGAGCCAATTGTACAGAATTTGAAACTGCATCCCTCAGGAGGAGATCCAACAACTGTATCAATAAATGCCATGCCGAATATGTGCTTGCATCAAGGCCAGAGATGGACCAACCTGTTGTTGGCTTGCTCATTTTGTGAAGCTCTCTGTCAGGAATAAATTATCCATTTTTTTATGAAATTTTAATCATTTGCCTGCAGATGTACATCACACTACTAAAATCTGCCCCATTCGCATAATTCCTTCGTGGTGTGTACACTGAAATGATACTTTATAAGATGAAATAAAGTGACTAGCAAAAGTAATGATCAATACTGACTACGACCAGGTGGTTACTTCAAGTGCTGCGTCAGCAAATCCTTTCCAGGTACCCATGAATTCTCTTTTCGGAGAATCTTGCAAAATGTGCTCTAGTGTTTGTTCCGATGTTCCAAAGTCACATTTTTCGTCATCGGTCATTCGTCGTTTATGTAATCTTGCTATGATCACGGAGTGCTCGGTACTGACACGGTTGAGGAAGCTCCATGGTTTTCTTGGTTGGTTCGCTCCCCCTGGTTGAACGGTCGGATCTACTTTATATACCGTTTCATGACCATAGATGGATTTCTTCATTCCTCTGTTAGTTCAAAGAACGGTAAAAGTTCCGAGCCATGAGTGAGGCCACTCTTCAGCGTTCTTTTGTTGCTATCTTCATGTATTACCTGGTTTTTGATTCCCTCGGTTACCAAACAAGCTTTACGATAACTATCAAATAAAGTGAAGTTTTAGAAAGAGTGCTTAATGAAAGTTTCATGAGTATAATAAATGGTTGTATAGCAAATTATGGTTACTATAGTGACACTGTCGGAAAAAAAACTACGTGCAGTTCAGAATTGGAAAGAGCTTTCCTCCCAGCAGACGTCTGAACTAAAAAACGTGGAGACAGCAATATGAGGTGTTAAACTATTTGAATTACAATTAAATCAATTCGGATCCGAGGAACATGTTCCAGAATTGCTGAAACACCTACTATGATGTGTCAGTGGGGATACTGTCAGACTAAGGTGGTATAAAAAAAAAAAAAAACTCTGGCCTACCTCGCGAACTTTTATTTCACGGTGTCAAATGAGACCACATATTGGGATAACTAATCTAGCGGAGCTAAAGATATTAGAATGCGACAGGGTGGAATAAGGAGTATTTGTGATGTGAGATCAAGAACGTCATCGAGAGATCTGTTCAAGGAACTAGGGGTACCAATAACAGCTCCCTTGTGCGTTTATTCCTCCAACTGCTCATGATAAGAGAGGCGTCTGTCGAGTAGAAATACTTTGTCTCTATTAGATTCGTTATGTTTCTTATAAATTGTACTTCATTAATGGTAAGCATTGTACAGCTACTGGCAAGATACTGGAAATGTTTCTTAAAGAATTACGAATACATTTCTATACCACAGTGAATGAGTTTATGTGTTTGCGTTGATGATACCATGATCAAAATTATTGGTTTCAAAATGAGATGTGTTACATACGGTAAATAACATCAATAAATAGTGAAGCGAAAGCTGGTAGAGGTAAATCTGTTCACTCCAGCTTAAAATTGGTAAATGAATAGATATAAGATAACTCATGAAAATAATGCTGTGTATTATCGATCCAGTCCTTACTTCTCCTAGAATGTGAAAGTCACGAAAGTAATGTAGTGTATTATTTATTTCCAACGGAATTCAACATTTAATCTTGCTTCTGCAGCTACGTACTCCATCTCTTTCTTCGTAAAATGCTTTTAAATTTTAAGCATTGGAGGCAAGAATTCGATCAAAATACAATTTCAGGAATATTAGCTTTCATTCCTGAAATTACACCGTGTTTCTATGATGAACTCCCAGCAATTTATTCTCCTTCAGTGCCTAGTTGTTATGGAGTATCGTCTAGATATTGAAATTCCCTACATAGGTCAGATAGTCGAGGAATGATGAAGTATAGTTCCTTATTACATACCTTTTGATATGACAAGGGGGTATCGAGAAGGAGTGGTTACTCAGCTGAGACTTGTCGCCAATACACGCAGACCATCTCATGCACAGCATTCATAGCAGTCTAGACTCAGCCACCTGTTCCGGTGACGAGAACATGTAAACGGAGAAGACAGAGGAAGAATAGAGACATATCTGGAGGGGAATTTGCTGGAGTTAATGAGCGACTTGTCAGAGTGCGAACGTCAACCTGGAGGGGCCACGTCATAAAAAAAGGGAAGAAAGTAAGGGAGCTTTAAAGTAGAGCTCCCTCTCGTGGTCCATACTGGGCATAAATTTCGTGCCCTTTCCGGCAGAAAAGGGAACTTCTGCGAAAGTAACAGCAGTATAAGAGAAAAAAGGAGGAGTACATTCTTCATGGGAGACGACTGCATATGTACAGAGTGGCTAGTAATTTCATGTCTTGAGTCATTCGTCACATAATCTTTTCCTGTATCGGTATTCATTTTATTTCCTTTATTGTACTTTCTTACTGATGAACTCGCGGTATTTACCTTTACGTTGGTAGCAAAATTACAGTCGCGACGCACGTATCATGCAAGTACATAACAACAACACTTTCAGAACTTTATTAATTCCTTAACCGTTATTAGTACGCGTTATTCGTTGTAAAGAAGTTTACTATAGACCAACGAATGTTTATCACTAACGTGCAGACAGAAAGGATAACAGCAGCTTTTGTTAGGTACAGATAATTATTTTGTTCCTTATTAAGCCACTAAGTAAGGAAGTACACAAACTGTTCAAATAATTTTGCATATGATTGAGATTCTAAAATGGTTTTTTCACTAAACGCGTCTTAATTTGTATCCTCGTTAATTTTTTAAATTCTTGTTACACCATGAATGCACATGAGAATCAATTTCTTTAATTGGTTACTTCAACTGTGGTCAAAGATGTATGCAAGTATGAAGACGGCGTGTGATGCTGTGATCAATGAATCTGTATCCAGCATGAAGAGTCTCATTTCTTCAATGTTACGTAATTAGTTCTTAAAGCTACTAATGAAGTTAAATGACTGACAGATGGCTGTATGATTACAGGTTCCAGTACAGTTTGCAATGTACGCAGAACAATTTATGGTAGTATGTGATATGAATTGCTCACAGACATCAGTTTCATTAATATAGGATCGCTGACTCAGTTTATATGCAAGTAAATAGTCGATCATTCTTTCATTGATTATTAACTAGACTCCATCCGAGCTGTACCTGCGTTGTTTATGTAGATAGAGTATCTTCCAAATCCTAACAGTCGTCCCAGTGAACAAGTGTAGCACATCTTAAAATGCAGTCTGTCGTAGTAATTTTTACACATAACACATCAACTTCCGATAGTCTGTTCTCAGTTTACATCAATTTCCACATGAGTAATTAATTCCTAGTGGAATGTACCTTTTTGTATTTCTAGCTTGTCGTACTGCCAACTAGCCAAACTTGTCTTTCTCCACTCAGCTGGTCTTCAGTTGTCTCGCGCTCCTTGTTCTCCTCATTTTATATGCATTTTAATTTCTACTGGCATAGAATATTATGCATACAGTACATTACATCTAAGTTTACGAGTGAGATATAACATAGGTAACATAAACAAAAGAAAGAGGAAACAATAAATAATCACCCAAAAAAATCTCGTCACAAGTGTTCCTACGACCACTAATGAAAGAATTGTTACTGTTATACGCTTCAATTGTTTTATTGCTAGAAGCACTGCTACTAACTAGCGTAATAGTACAGAGCACATGCCCGCGGAAGGCAAAGGTCCCGAGTTCGAGTCTAGGTCCGGGAAACAGTTTTAATCTGCTAGGAAGTAGCATAATAATGTCTTACCATAAGTTCATTTAGGAAAATAAACGTTTTTTATTCATCCTTCTGTAAGCAAGACTGTAATCTTAGCATTTTTTGCATTAAACAGGTTAATGGAGGATGAGCCTTAAGTAGATCATGACCCTTGAGAACGTCATCTCCTCATTGATTCGTCGAAATATAGCCTGAAATCTGTTTAACCTCACAATGTAAACCAAAAACCATGCATTTCAGTCATTCACTCAGTTTCAGTCAAAGAGACCTACAATGTGGCGACATTTTGATTACAATTTTAAGCTTAATAAAATTGGTCGAAATTGGTAAATACGAGCGAATTTGAAGCATATAGCTGTTTTAGTTGGGCTGCACAGAGGTTACACAAAGAACTGCGATTTCTTTATGCTTATGGGACAGTATAGCTACAGAGCAACATTTTTTTAAGGAAGGCTTCCACAAAAGGATACCTTATGAGCCCGGCGAAAGCCATTTATCTTACACGCTCTTTGCTGATCCCAGGAATGTCCTTACTTCCTCATCCCCTTCAGATAAACTATGTTGTTGTTGTGGTCTTCAGTCCTGAGACTGGTTTGATGCAGCTCTCCACGCTACTCTACCCTGTGCAAGCTTCTTCATCTCCCAGTACGTACTGCTGCTTACATCCCTCTGAATCTGCTTGGTGTATTCATCTCTTGGTCTCCCTCTACGATTTTTACCCTCCACGCTGCCCTCCAACACGAAATTGGTGATCCCTTGATGCCTCAGAACATGTCCTACCAACCGATCCCTTCTTCTAGTCAAGTTGTGCCACAAACTCCTCCCCAATCCTATTCAGTACCTCCTCATTAGTTATGTGATCTACCCATCTAATCTTCAGCATTCTTCTATAGCACCACATTTCGAAAGCTTCTATTCTAATCCTAACTAGTCATCGTCCATGTTTCACTTCCATACATAGCTACACTCCATACATATACTTTCAGAAACGACTTCCTGACCCTCAAATCTATACTCGATGTTAACAAATTTCTCTTCTTCAGAAACGCTTTCCTTGCCACTGCCAGTCTACATTTTATATCCTCTCTACCTCGACCATCATCAGTTATTTTGCTCCCCAAATAGCAAAACTCCTGTACTACTTTAAGTGTCTCATTTCCTAATCTAATTCCCTCAGCATAAACCGACTTAATTCGCCTACATTCCATTATCCTCGTTTTGCTTTTGTTGATGTTCATCTTATATCCTCCTTTCAAGACACTGTTCATTCCATTCAACTGCTCTTCCAAGTCCTTTGCTGACTCTGACAGAACTACAATGTCATCGGCGAACCTCAAAGTTTTTATTTCTTCTCCATGGATTTTATTACCTACTCCGAATTTTTCTTTTGTTTCCTTTACTGCTTGCTCAATATACAGATTGAACAACATCGGGGAGAGGCTACAACCCTGTCTCACTCCCTTCCCAACCACTGCTTCCCCTTCATGCCTCTTGACTCTTATAACTGCCAGCTGGTTGCTGTACAAATTGTAAATAGCCTTTCGCTCCCTGCATTTTACCCCTGCCACCTCCAGAACATTGTCAAAAGCTTTCTCTAAGTCTACAAATGCTAGAAACGTAAGTTTGCCTGTTCTTAATCTAGCTTCTAAAATAATTCTTAAGGTCAGTATTGCCTCACGTGTTCCCATATTTCTACGGAATCCAAACTGATCTTCCCCAATGTCGGCTTCTACCAGCTTGTCCATTCGTCTGTAAAGAATTCGCGTTAGTATTTTGCAGCCGTGACTTATTAAACTGATAGTTCGGTAATTTTCACATCTGTCAACGCGTGCTTTCTTTGGGATTGGAATTATTATATTCTTCTTGAAGTCTGAGGGTATTTCGCCTGTCTCATACATTTTGCTCACCAGATGGTAGAGTTTTGTCAGGACTGGCTCTCCCGAGGCTGTCAGTTCTGATGGAATGTTGTCTACTCCCGGGGCCTTGTTTCGACTTAGGTCTTTCAGTGCTCTATCAAACTCTTCACGCAGTATCATATCTCCCATTTCATCTTCATCTACATCCTCTTCCATTTCTGTAACATTGCCCTCAAGTGCATCGCCCTTGTGTAGACCCTCTATATACTCCTTCCACCTTTCTGCTTTCCCTTCTTTGCTTAGAACTGAGTTCCCATCTGAGCTCTTGATATTCGTACAAGTCGTTCTCTTTTCTCCAAACGTCTCTTTAATTTCCCTTAGGCAGTATCTATCTTGCCCTTAGTGAGATAAGCCTCTACATTCTTACATTTGTCCTCTAGCCATGCCTGCTTAGCCATTTTGCACTTCCTGTCGATCTCATTTTTGAGGCATTTGTATTCCTTTTTGCCTGCTTCATTTACTGAATTTTTATATTTTCTCCTTTCCTCAATGAAATTCAATATTACTTCTGTTACCCAAGGATTTCTACTAGACCTCGTCTTTTTACCTACTTGATCCTCTGCTGCCTTCACTACTTCATCCCTCAAAGCTACCCATTCTTCTTCAACTGTCTTTCTTTCCCCCAATCCTGTCAATTGTTCCTTTATGCTCTCCCTGAAACTCTGTACTGCCTCTGGTTTAGTCAGTTTATCCAGGTCCCATCTCCTTAATTTCCCACCAATTTGCAGTTTCTTCAATTTTTAAATCTAGAGTTCATAACCAATAGATTGTTGTCAGAGTCCACATCTGGCCCTGGAAATGTCTTATAATTTAAAACCTGGTTCCTAAATATCTGTCTTACCATTATATAATCCATCTGATACCTTTTAGCATCTCCGGGATTCTTCCATGTATACAGCCTTCTTTTATGATTCTTTAACCAAGTGTTAGCTATGATTAAGTTATGCTCTGTGCAAAATTCTACGAGATGGCTTCCTCTTTCATTTCTTACCCCCATTCCATATTCACCTACTATGTTTCCTTCTCTCCCTTTTCCTACACGCGAATTCCAGTCACCCATAACTATTAAGTTTTCGTCTCCCTTCACTCTCTGAATAATTTCTTTTATCTCATCATACATTTCATCAATTTCTTCATCATTTGCAGAGCTAGTTGGCATATAAAGTACTACTGTAGTAGGCGTGGGCTTCGTCTCTATCTTGCCCACAACAATGCGTTCGCTGGCTGTTTGTAGTAGCTTACCCGCATTCCTATTGTTTTATTTATTATTAAACCTACTCCTGCGTTACCCCTATTTGATTTTGTATTTATAAACCTGTATTCACCTGACCAGAAGTTTTGTTCCTCCTGCCACCGAACTTCACTAACTCCTACTATATCCCACTTTAACCTATCCATTTCCCTTTTTAAATTTTCTAACCTAGCTGCCCGATTAAGGCATTTGACATTCCACGCTCCGATCCGTAGAACGCCAGATTTCTTTCTCCTGATAACGACGTCCTCCTGAGCAGTCGCCGCCCGTAGATCCGAATGGGGGACTATTTTACCTCCGGAATATTTTACCCAAGAGGACGACATCATCATTTATCCATACAGTAAAGCTGCATGCCCTCGGGAAAAATTACGGACGTAGTTTCCCCTTGCTTTCAGCCGTTCGCAGTACCAGCACAGCAAGGCCGTTTTGGTTAGCGTTACAAGGCCAGATCAGTCAATCATCCAGACTGTTGCCCCTGCAGCTACTGAAAAGGCTGCTGCCCCTCTTCAGGAACCACACGTTTGTCTGGCCTCTCAACAGATACCCCTCCGTTGTGGTTGCACCTACGGTACGGCTGTCTGTATCGCTGAGGCACGTAAGCCTCCCCACCAACGGGAAGGTCTATGGTTCATGGGTGGGAGATAAACTATGACTGATTAAAAACTTTCTGAGTTGCGGATGGTGTATATGCGATACATGAATTATGTGTCTGAACATTTCCCTACACTCAGTGAAGCTAAATTGAAGAAAGAAGTTTCCACGGGGCCAGAAAAGTGGTAAGTTACTCGGAATTAAATGAGAGTGAGCCACATGAAAAGAGCATGTTGAATGTAAGCCATCTGTGAAGGTAGTTAAAGACTTTCTTAGCCAACATACGGGTAAAAATTACAAATGTCTCAATGAAACCCACAGAGTATCGAATGTCTCTAAAGCTACAATCCTTCCATACGTAACAGGACTATTATTTTTCTGAAACCGTAGGACGAGTTACTGACGAGCAAGATGAAATGTTTTACCAAGACAGTAGAACAACTGAAACCAGATACCAGCACCAGTAAGACTGAGCTATGAAAGGGAATTACTGCTGCTTTTAGGAAGAAGAACTTTAGCATCATATAAGAGAAAGAAATGAAAAAATACTTTGGAATACAAAGGTATTTATAATTTTGTAATAGATTTTTTTAATGCTTTGGGTTAGTTAAGAATATTTACTACTTAGTGCTTCCTAAAAATGTTGTTTGCTCAGAATGTTTTCAGCAATTGTCAAAGCACTCAGATTTACTTGAAGCTGAGATGTGTACGTATGGAGGAAGTTTATGGCTCATATTTATATTTAAGAAGGCAAAAACGTAGGAAATAATTAGGTGTAGGTGTCAGAAAAATATTTCTTTAGTAGACTAGTGTTACTATTATCATTATGATTATATAATGGTTGGTAGAAATGTACAAATTGTAATACTGACTCAATAATGTGTGGTCAGATGTGGAAGAGGACCTGAAGGCTATAGTCTTGTCAGGTGAAAGAAATGCACAAACATATGAATATACACTGAGTCATGTAAGGAATAGAATTTTGTCATTTTGAGAGAGCTGAAGGGCGATCTGTTTAATTGTTAAAAACCATTCAACAGCTAAGATCGCATAAAACATTTTTTTTATGGAAGACAACTTGTTTCAATAGACTGGGATAATATTTTCACGTCGTAAATTTTATTTTATTGTAAAACATGTTCATTTTACGCTGACCTCACACACAAGATGTCAAGTTGATAGAAAACAGCACATTACGAAAGGTTTGCATTCGCTAAAATATTAAAAAAAACAACATAAATCACCTTGTGCAATAAGCTGTGTTAATAAACATATTTCTCACAGTTGCTTGTTGCATCATACAAACGCTATATATAAAAGCACAATTGTTTGTAGCAATGACAAACCTTTCATAATGTGCTATTTTTAACCACTTCACATCTTGTGCGTGAGTTCACCGTAAAATGAACAAGCCTTACAAGAAAAAAGATTTTAAGACCTGTCGATGACAGCATAGTCTGTTAACACCGGTTGTCTTAAATAAAAAAAAGATGTTATCTCGGCTGTTGAACGGTTTTTAACAGCTAAGGAAGTACAGAAAATACTCGACCGATTATTTTACAAATGTGTCACCAAATTACTGCAAGTGAAAATGGAGAGATTACCGACATATGGTATGGTAGGAGAGGAAACGTCGGGCAGGAGGACTGTATAATTACCTAAATCTTACTATGATAATCACTGTGTATACATACGGCATTTCTAGAACTATAGGACCACCCCCAGGCCATTACCAGCACCTAACATGCTTTTAGATGTAGAGATATTGACGTTGATATTAATAACTGAATATGTCTGGTTGGTATACGTGGCTGTTACGTTGTTATTTTTGTGATTTCCTGTGTGTTCATAGGTCTTTTATTGATTTAGCCTCAGATAACTTTACTTGGTCACCCCATTGTAAATATCTGAAGATGGCAATAGTGTAGCGGCAGCCGCCGCCCAAAGAGGACGCGGATCGGAGCAGCAGCAGCGCTTGTGTAATGGACTGCAAGTTAATTTAGTCTTTGTTTTTTCTCACGTTCTTCTGCAGATAAGTACGTACGTTATTGTCGCGTAAGTCTTGTGATTATCCTTGTGTAGGGCGCCTTCCTAGTGTAAATTTTCCCGTCGCCAGAAACTGCGTCACGCTGCATAGTTTTAATTTTGTGCTAGCAGACAGCACACAGTTTAGATCAGTGCATTCTAGTTTGAATATTTGTCTCGATTTGTCTCGTGCAGTAATTGTTCGACCGGGGGGGGGGGGGGGCTTCTAACAACAGGTATCGGTAAATACATCAATTTCAGTAGAGAAATTTATTTCTGTTTAATAGGTAACGGTCTCAGAGCACCGTGAGAAATCTGCACAGCAACTATTACTGTTACTTTATTATCCTTCGTTATATTTTCAAACTCAGTAGTGCCATTTAAGACCTTATGTCTATTTCATACACAGTACGATATGGCTAGGGAATGTGTTTGTGAGCGGACACAAAGAGCGTTGGCTGCTGTCCGTAAATAGCTGGACGTTACTTTGGCTTCCGTCGACAATCTGCTAGCTAATGCTCAATGTTGCCGTGACGTCGGGGCGCCAGACCGGCGACACATTCGGTGCCACTGGAATCCCCTGGTGACTCGGACGTCGCTGCGGCTTCTAAAAAGCAACATTTGACCGGTCCGTCCTCCTTCCAGAGTCGGTGGCAGACAGTGGTGGGTTCGCGTGTCACTGGGCGGAAGGCGAAAGAGGGAGCAGGCCGTGCGTGCGGCTCCCTACGTCTTACTAACAGGTACGAGGTGCTAACCAGTGTTGATGATTGAGCCAGCACGGGATGCCTCTCCTGTTGGCACAGCGGTCAGATCCCCTCAGGCAGATAGCAGACAAGGTGGAAAAGAATTCCAGTGTGCATGCGGTATGTTTGGAAGGAGGTCTCATCTGTGATGTGGAGGACCCTCCCGGCGGCTGTCGAGCGCACTGGGTGCAACGGGCTGCACGTAGTGGCACGTGTCAGCACGAATGACGCTTGCCGCTTGGGCTCTCAGGCATCCTCGGCTCCTTTCGGCGGCACGTACACGAGAATCACCATAACTTTCCCCATACTGAGGCTCTGACGCACTTTCGACTTTCGCGGCGACCCATAATGACGCCATTCGTTGGATTGGCGTTTCAGTTTTTGCTCATAAGATGTGGCCCATGTCGCATCCAGTATTACGATACGGCGTAAGAAAGCCTCTCCTTCGCGCTCATAGCGCTCCAAGTGCGTCTGAGCAGCGTCGTAACGCATCCATTTCTGCATTTCTGTCAAGTCATGCGGAACCCTTCGTGAAGCAATTTTTCGAATGCTCAGGCGTTCCTTCAGGATGCGAAACACAGTCGTATGCGCTAATCCGGTTTCGTGGGAGAGCTCACGAATCGTATGGGGTCGATCACTGTCCACTAACGCGGCAACATCATGCACGTTTTCTTCAGAAGGTCAATCTGCCAGATACATGTCTGCCACAGTTTGCCGACCTTCGTTGAAGGCTTTTACCCAACGTGCCACTGTTCTGTACGGCAATGCCGATTCCCCGCACACCTCTTGAAGACCTTAATGAAAAAAAAAATGGTTCAAATGGTTCTGAGCACTATGCGACTTAACTTCTGAGGTCATTCAGTCGCCTAGAACTTAGAACTAATTAAACCTAAGGACATCACACACGTCCATGCCCGAGGCAGGATTCGAACCTGCGACCGTAGCGGTCACGCGGATCCAGACTGAAGCGTCTAAACCGCACGGCCACACCTGCGGGCCAGGCCTTAATGACACTGTCGTGCTGAACGACCTATGGCACATTCAGTCTGAATCCAACTCCCTTGTTCCTGTTTCGAAAACATAGTGACAGCGTTACGTTAGACCGCTCGCTCAAAAGTGACTGTGTTTCCCTCGATTGTGCGCACGCCGGTGACGTGGGACGGGCGAGTCCATTTGCTACGAGGTGAGGTAGGCATGTCAACAACGTGTGCTATCAGCGACAACGGTAGATTCCATTGCATAGTGTCTCCTCAGCTGTGTTGCCACTATTTAAATTCCAACCGACGTATTTAGGGACTGGCCCTTCTAAATGAACACCACTGTAGGTGCTGGAAGTGCCACACGGCGGCATTGACGCAGCGCTGTGCTGGATCTATGAAACAAATGAGACGCACGTAGCAGCTCTGTCTGAGGAATAGCAACAGCAGCGTTTTCCATGTCCTGCAGTAGCTCTTCCAGTGTGTGATATTTATTTGAGTACACTGACTCTTCTATTTGCCCCACAGTTGAAAATTACAGGGGGAGAGATCAGGAGATCGATGTGGCCGGGAGACTGCACTGCCCCTCCTCATTGTCCCTCACTGACCTTTCCTTGCAGAACACCTTAGCGTTCACTCGTGACAAGGTTGTCAAGTCGGTGATTGCTCTTGCTCCATCTTACTGAAAATATCCGTACAGCCGCTCAACTTCCATGAATTGATTCCTCTATGGTTTAAACAGTTTCTGTATGTTCATCTTTCGACAGATGATTGCAGGACATCGGCTGTTCATCACAGAAGTCACGTCAGACAGCCTTCACCAGTCCAAGTTTCTAAATCGTTATTTTATTGGGATACCAATTACGGCGATATATTACACCATCTTCAGGCACCCTGGACGTATAAGAAGATTCCCACCTCGGTCCTGTCAAAATAAGAGCCAGCATTCAATGACTGCTATCCATACATTTTTGGCACACCGATCATTTCTGTGGTCGCTGTCTAAAAAATGTACGGATAGCAGTCATCAATAGTAACGTCATATTTCCGAGTAAAGTTAAACATCGGAAAATTATTTTTCTTCTCGCGTATGAGACATATGAACAGAATCAATAACAGATGGTATTTTTAAACAATATTTGTGGTGTCACCGCCAGACACCACACTTGCTAGGTGGTAGCTTTTAAATCGGCCGCCGTCCGCTAGTATACGACGGACCCGCGTGTCGCCACTGTCAGTAATTGCAGACCGAGCGCCGCCACACGGCAGGTCTAGAGAGACTTACTAGTACTCTCCACAGTTCTACGGACCACTTTGCTAGCGACTACACGGACGGAGACTCTCTCATTTCCCGAGAATATAGATAGCATAGCCTTCAGCTAAGTCAATGGCTACGACCTAGCAAGGCGCCATTTATCCTTTGCTATGTATCTACTGAAGCATGTACAGTAACAAGACCAATGTTCACCAATTGTGGATTAAAGTAAAGTATTCCAGACGCTACGTACTTTTCTTTATAGCATTCATTACGTATCCTGTTTCAGACCTCACGCCAGCCTGCGTGAGTTTAAGCGCGTGCCTTTCGGTTACCCGTCACTGTGGACTGGCTGTCTTGTCAGTCCACAACAGTATTCACTCGAAATAAGAATTATGCCTAGCTTCATTGTTTCTGTGCTTGCAGTACAAACGGCAGGCACGATCTGGGAAATAAATTCGGTAACTGCTTATATTCCAAGTTCACACACTTACTCTCTTGCTTTCAAATCAAATGCAAAATGACTTCACGAAACATGGTGAATAAGAGTTCAGATTACTACTGCAGGGGCGCTAAATAACGTGCCATAGTCTCTTTATGTTTCTTCTGTCTCTTTCGTAGATAGGATATTTGAGCAGTCTGTTATACAGTAGACAAGGGTGTACTGAAGATGGCAAGATGTCGCCACTTAAACGATTCTTAACGCATGATGACAATCGCATGACCATGTCTAATGACCTCAATGTCGACAGGACGTTGGACCCTGATCTTCCCCTAATCACGCGAGTCCTAGGTTACATTAGAATTTCTCAGTCTGAGGCCAGAATTATCTAAGGTGGATCCTCAGTATCGCAGAGACTATGGTGGTTCGACAGGCACATCCCAATGAGCAGGACGATCACAGTGTTTGACATCACGCCGCCCTCGCAAAGACATACGGGACGATGGACCGTCTGCTGTGAGCTACACACCTCCAGTTTGAATGTGGGGCCGTAGTAAGCCTTTCCTAACGGGACCTTATTGACGGAAACATAGCGCATAGGCTTCGGCAACGGAAGAGACGCCCGCCACTGATTTCCGATCCAGTGCCTTCCCATGTCTTTTGGCTATATGTGTACAACGGAAACCCGCAGACAGAATTACTTCTCTAACAACCACAGTAGACAAAAAGTTAGTCACCCATAGACAGGGGATATCGTCGTAATATCTCTAATATCGCCTCTACTCTTGATAACCGTTTCATTTCGGAGGAAGATTGTCCACGAAGACTATGCATATGTAGAAAAGGTACAGGGAAATAAAAAACAGTTAACAGATATTCTGGTATTGATTTTATTACCCATCTTCAGTACAAAGGTACGTCGAACCATTGATACTTAGGCATCGCAGACTCATCCAGCTGATATTCCAGACACCTGGAGCGGATTATTCTAGAAACACAAAAACAGGTGTGTTAGATAAAATTATAATAATATCAGATTACAAGAAGAAAGATCATTCCTAAAAATTATTTCACACATTTACCATAAAATATTACAGTTTTGTCTTATATTACATTAAAAGGTATACAGAGGAATATCAAAGTACGTTTTTCAGAGTCCATTCTGTCACATTCTCAATAAAAAATTCAGTGGTAAGATTTATTTCTCGAATCGGATACCTATCTTTATATGGATACTTCTTTAAAATTTATAGGGAAATATGAGCTATAATCGAGTACCTGAGAAAAAGTCTAGATAACAACGACAATTTTCTCTGTTGGGACTTCAAATTTATTTCGGTGAAAGATAACTAAGGCATGAACAACATATATGAAATACGAGGTCATATTTTTGGAGGTTTAAATTATATTTAATATAACTCAGCACCGTGTAGTGTGCGGTTATTCCCCAACCTTGGGGCAAAAGCAGGTATTCTGTGGCCACAAACGGGCAATGCTACATCTCCCGTCTGGTGAATGCGACACACCGACACTCACGTAAGTCATCGTAAATCCTCCCTGTTCAGTCCTCATGGTCCTACTCCTCACACTTCCTGTACTTTAGCCAGTCATTCGATTTTCTTGTGAATCAGCAGCTCTTTACAAAGATCTGTTTGCTGACACGACTTCAGATTCTTCTGGCTCTTTTCCGTTGCCTAGAAACGGAGTCCTTCAACAACTTTTTAACCTGCTGGGCAGATGCTTTTGTTGCACTTAGTTCATTTTAGTGGGAAGACTCGGTGACCACAGCAAATTTTCCTCTCCACTTGGATGATGATGGCCTCTCGTAATGAGAAACTGGCGTTACACTCTGCGGTGATACAGTGAATGAAGACTGTGTCAGCATACCGGTCAACGGACCGGGATGTGGAGAGGAAGCAGTAACTGACTCGGTTGTGTTCTGGGAATTTGGCATTATTCTTTCTGTTGTAACTGACGATGCAAATTTCTCTCTTTTGCATTAAGAGGGAAGACACCAGACTTTTTAAAACCAGACTGGTAATTTTGCATTGTTGCTGTTCTAGTATATGCAAGTCAGAACAATTGAGCTATTTGGAGGCGCGCGGGGTAGCCGCGCGGTATAAGGCGTCTTGTCACTGTCTGCGCGACTCCCCCCGTCGGATGGTCAAGTCCACCCTCGGGCATTGATGTGTGTGTCGTCCTTAGCGTAAGTTAGTTTAACTTAGATTAAGTAGTGTGTAGCGCTTAGGGACCGATGACCTCAGCAGTTTGGTCGCGTAAGACCTTACCACAAATTTCAATTTTTTTGAGCTATTTGGTTCTGGGTTGCCACTCTTCCCGGATGGCTGTTAAGCCACATCTTAATTTCCTGGCCATACCTATATCTACATCTACGTGATAACTCTGCTATTCACAATCAAGTGCCTGGCAGAGGGTTCAACGAACCACCTTCAAGCTGTCTCTCTACCGTTCCACTCTCGAACGGCCCGCTGGAAAAGCGAACACTTAAATTTTTCTGTGCCAACGCTGATTTCCCTTATTTCATCGTGATGACCATTTCTTCCTATGTAGGTGGGTGCCAACAGAATATTTTCCCCGGAGGAGAAACCTGGTAACTGAAATTTCATGAGAAGATTCCGTCACAACGAAAAACGGCTTTGTTTTTATGATTGCCCCTCCAATTCACGTATCATGTCTGTCACACTATCTCCCCTATTTCGCCATAATACAGAACGAGCTGCCCTTCTTTGTACTTTTTCGATGTCATCCGTCAGTCCCACCTGATGCGGACCCTACATCGCACAGCAATACTCCATAATAGGGCGGACAAGCGTCGTGTAAGTAGTCTCTTTAGTAGACCTACTACACTTTCTAAGTGTTCTGCCAGTGAATCGCAGTCTTTGGTTTGCCCTGCCCACAACATTGTCTATGTGAACGTTCCAATTTAGGTTATTTGTAATTCTTAAGTATTTAATTGAATTTACAGCCTTCAGATTTGTGTCAAATTTAGTCGATTTCTTTTAGTATTAACATAACTTCACAATTTTCTTTATTCAGGATCAATTGCCACTTTTCGCATCACACAGATATCTTTTCTAAATCATTTTGCAATTCGTTTTGGTCATCTGATGACTTTACAAGACGGTAAATGACAGCATCATCTGCAAAATATCTAAGACGGCTACTCAGATTGTCTCCTATGTCGTTATTATAGATCAGGACCAACAGATTGCCTATAACACTTCCTTTGGGAACACCGGATATTAATTCTGATTTACTCAATGACTTTCCGTCTATTACTGCGAACTGTGATCTTTGTGATAGGAAACCACGAATCCAGTCGCACGACTGCGGCGAAATTCCACAGGCACGCAGTTTGGTTAGAAGACGCATGTCAGGAACGGTGTCGAAATCCTTCTGGAAATCTAAAAATATGGAATCAATTTGATATCCCCTGTCGACAGCACTCATTACTTCACGAGTATAAAGAACTAGTTGTGTTTCGCAAGAACGATATTCTCTGAATCCGTGCTGTGTGTCAATAAATCGTTTTCTTCGAGGTAATTTATGTTCGAACACAGAATATGTTCCAAAACTATACTGCAAATCGACGTTAGTGATATGGGCCTGTAATTCAGCGGATTCCTCCTATTTGCCTTTTTGGGTATTGGTGTGACTTGAGCAATTTTCCCGTCTTTAGGGACGGAACTTTCTGTGAGCGAGCGGTTGTACGTAACTGCTAAATATGGAGCTATTGCATCTGCATACTCTGAAAGGAACCTGATTGGTATACCATCTGGACCGGAAGCCTTGCCATTATTAACTAACTTAATCTGCTTTGCTACACCGAGGATATCTACTTCTATATTTCTCATCTTGGCAGTCGTTCTTGATTGGAATTCAGGTATATTTACTTCGTCTTCTTTGGTGAAGGAGTTTCGGAAAACCGTGTTTAATAACTTTGCTCTAGTGACACTATGATCAGTGACTTCACAGTTGTTATCGCGCAGTGAAGGTATTGATTGTGTCTTGCCACTGATGTGCTTTGTGTATGACCAGAACCTCTTTGGCTTTTCTGCCACGTTCCGAGACAGTGTTTCGTTGTGGAAATTATTAACAGCATCTCGCATTGCAGTACGCGCTATATTTCGAACTTCTGCAAAACTTCGTAAATCTTGGAGATTTTGTGTTCTTTTAAATTTGGCGTGCTTTTTTCGTTGCTTGTGTAACAGCGATCTGACCCGTTTTGTGTACCATGGGGGATCAGTACCATCACTTATTTTTTATGTGATGTATATCTCTCAACTGCCGTCGATGCTATCCCTTTCGAAATCACTCCACACCTTTTCTATGCTTGTATGATCAGATCGGAAGGAGTGAAGACTGTCTCTTAAAATGGCGTTAAGAGCATTTTTATCAGTTTTTTAATATGTATGCTTTACTTTTCTTTTTGATGGTTGCAGGTGTTACGGCATTCAGCGTAGCAGCAACTGCCTTGTGGTCGCTAATCCCTGTATTCGTCATGATACTCCCTATTGGTCCAGGATTATTTGTTGCTAATAGGTCAAATATGCTTTCTCAACCCTTTACGCTTCGAGTGGGCTCGTGAAGTAATTGTTCAAAATAATTTTCTGAGAAAGCATTCTGTACAATTTCGAATGATGTTTTATGCCTGCCACCGATTTTAAACGTATAATTTTTGCAGCAAATCGAGGGTAGACTGAAGTCACCACCGACTATAACTGTACGATTGGGGTACCTATTAGAAATCAGACACAAGTTTTCTTTGAACCGCTCAGCAACTATATCTTCTGAGTCGGGGAGTCGTTAAAAAGATCCACTTAATAGTTTAGTCCGATTATCAACTGTAACCTCTACCCATACTGTTTGGCAGGAACTATCTACTTCAATTTCATTACATCGTAAACTACTTCTGACAGCAACAAATACTCCACCATCAACTGTATTCAATCTATCCTTTCTGAACACTGTTAGTTCGTTAGAAAAAAATTCTGCTGAGCTTATTTACGGCTTTTACCAGCTTTCTGTATCTATAATAATCTGAGCTTCAGCGTTTTTTATTAGGGCTTGTACCTCTGGTTCTTTCCCAACACAGCTACGAGAATTTACAACTACAATACCGATAGTTTCTACAACTACCTTACTGTGTTTTACCTGCCAACTTTTAGGCGGACGCCCTTTCTGTGGTTTTCTGAGACCCTCTAACCCAAAAAACCGCCCAGTCCCTTCCACACAGCCCCCAGTACCCGTGTAGCAGCTTCCTGAGTGTAGTGGACTCCTGACCGATTTAGCGGAACCGGGAAACCCACCACCCGATAACGGAGGAATCTGCAGCGTACACGGTAACAGAACCGCCTGAACCTCTGATTCAGACCGTGCAATCGGCTCTGCACCAAAGGACCACAGTCGGTTCTATCGACGATGCTGCAAATGGTGAGCTCAGCCTTAATCTCGCAAGCAAGACTGGCATCTTTTACCATTTCCGCTATCCGCCCGAAACCAGAGAGAATCTCCTCCGACCCAAAGCGACACCCGTCATTGGTTCAAATGGTTCAAATGGTTCAAATGGCTCTGAGCACTATGGGACTTAACATCTATGGTCATCAGTCCCCTAGAACTTAGAACTACTTAAACCTAACTAACCTAAGGACATCACACAACACCCAGCCATCATGAGGCAGAGAAAATCCCTGACCCCGCCGGGAATCGAACCCGGGAACCCGGGCGTGGGAAGCGAGAACGCTACCGCACGACCACGAGATGCGGGCACACGTCATTGGTGCCGACTTGAGCCACCACCTGCAGCTGGCTGCACGCTGTAGTCTTCATGGCATCCGGAAGCACCCTTTCCAAATCTGGAATGACACCCCCCGGTATGCACACGGAGTGCACACAGGCTTCCTTCCCCTCCTTGGCAGCCATGTTCCTAAGAGGTCCCATTGTCCGCCTAACGTTGGAGCTCCCAGCAAACCTACCCTCTATGATTGTCCAGACCTTGCGGGCCGAGAAGCTTCCTCTGGAACAGAGTGGACGACTGCATCCGGCTCAGAGACTTCGTCAGCCACAGATAACGCCCGAAACCTGTTCGTCAAACGAACCGTGGAGGCCCTACGTTCGGCCCCTCGGCAACTCTTTCGCAGCCTGACAAACTTAGGAACGACCTCCCATTCGATAAAGCGCTTATGGCTCCATTTAAAATGTAAATATACCTCTTCAATAAGAGATAATTAATCAGACTATTGGTGACAATAATAACCTGAAAACTGGCGCAAAATAACTGTAAATTCTGTATGTAATTATTAAATAGTAGTTATTAAAACGTAAGTAGCGTACAGTTAAAAGATTATATTTCACACATGTAAGTTAACTTTAACGAAACCATGGAATAATATCAGGTAGTACCCCACAACTGCACCTTATCTGTAAAATTCCTTGTGTGTAAGACAAAGACGAAGAATCGTTTAACACGACATATGTTCCCAAAAATTCTTAAAAGTATTGTACATTGAGCTCCTAGTTTCATGTTGTAATATGATGGTATAAGTTCCTTACTGAACACAAAATATCACAAAGTGAGATTCACAACGGTAAAAATCTAACAAACTGATTTGCTCAACAACAACCCTTTGACACTATCAAGCCTCATGCTCGTACTGAAGTTGCCGGCTGTCTTTATAGTCTAACGGCCAAAAGGCAATGTTGCCAACTCGTAAAGAGAGATATGAGGGTTCCCTGTTCTACTCCCTTACCCAATATCACCTTAGCTTCCACTATGAGACCGAGCGAGGTGGCGCAGTGTTTAGACACTGGACTCGCATTCGGGAGGACGACGGTTCAATCCCGCGTCCGGCCATCCTGATTTAGGTTTTCCGTGATTTCCCTAAATCGCTCCAGGCAAATGCCGGGATGGTTCCTTTGAAAGGGCACGGCCGACTTCCTTCCCCATCCTTCTCTAATCCGATGAGACCGATGTCCACGCTGTCTGGTCTCCTTCCCCAAACCAACCAACCAACCACTATGAGAAATATTTGCTACAAGTAGCGACTACTGAACGTGTAACTACCCAGCCAGTCGCAAAAGTTTCGTGACTGGATGAATAAAATTATAGGGAAAAGTTAAAATGGTGATTTCAATGCTTCAGGTTTTCCACCTAGTCTCCCCACACTTGAATACAAAGAGATGGCTTTGAGCACTATGGGACTTAACTTCTGACGTCATCAGTCCCCTAGAACTTAGAACTACTGAAACCTAACTAACCTAAGGACAACGCACACATCCATGCCCGAGGCAGGATTCGAACCTGCGACCGTAGCGGTCACGCGGTTCCAGACTGAAGCGCCTAGAACCGCTCGGCCACACCAGCCGGCCGTCCATACAACCCCACAAAATTGTCATGTCGGTTGTTCTTCAACTGCTCCGCTAAATTGGCTAGAATATCCGTTATGTTGTCAAAGCGTTGACCTTGCACGGGAAATTTCTGCACTCCGTCGCTTTGTGTTAGGTTCATATTATAACACCAAGTCTCACACGTCCAGTACTTAGTATTGCCTAAAAAGTGGTTCAAATGGCTCTGAGCAGTATGGGACTTAACAGTCCCCTAGAACATAGAACTACTTAAACCCAACTAACCTAAGGACATCACACACATAAATGCCCAAGGCAGGATTCGAACCTGCGACCGTAGTGGTCGCGCGGTTCCAGACTGACGCGCCTAGAACCGCTCGGCCACTCCGGCCGGCCTTTAGTATTGCCTGCTCAAAACTGATTGATCCAGTTCCCGTCTCTTTTTTACAGTATTGTTCGTTCAGGCTGCCACCGTAGCGATAGCGCTGACGTGTCATATACCCCATTAATAACACCAGTCTCTGAACTTTTTGGCTGGACGGTGCAATGCTACTAGCGTTTCGATCGGAGCTCTACAAATGCAGTTTATGCACATAAGTTTCTTTCCTGCTACCATTTCACTGAAAGCAAGGGGCTGGTATTTAAGCTCATACGAAATTTCAGGCGTTTAAGAACGTTCTGTGGCTTCTGTTATTTTCTGTGCGGTGCCACAATTTCTACAGAATGGCGCTGCTGAAAAGTGAAAATCCTCTTTAAAATTTTTCAGTGTAAGGATAATGAAGATCATAATGATCCAGGACTTAATCGTAAACAAAACCAATCCGTGTTTTAACAATGTGGTGCTGAATAACACTGTGGTATTATTCGTATATTCATTATGCTCTTCGTTCGTGCCGGGCCAACATTAGCGTTCCACTGCTGCTTGAAATTTTTGGTATCTACTGGAAGAGTCTGCAGTGGTGAAACGTCTCACTGTGTTACATATACGCAAAATACATTTTTTGCCACGATTAAATGGATATCAACAAACAGTATGTGGATCATAGTGAAATAAGCCATCATAAAACACATGCTCTGTTACAGGTAAAAGTTGGTATGTTTAATTATTGTTCCATCTCTAAAAAGTATTTGAGATGAATCTAGGTTATATTGCACTCTTGCTACAGAGAAAATTAGGAAGCCTGAGTGAGTTCATGTCGCAAAAGATCACTATCTCTCGACTGACACATGCTTCCACGGAGATGACAAGCGATTACACTGGAAGGGGAAGTTGTAGACGGTACCCAGTATTTAGGTGGGAAATAGCGCAATCCATACCGTTTCTGCCGTGAATGTCCTGAGTACATCAGTGTAAAAATTATATACCTCAGACTGTTTTTCTTGAATGACGTTTTACTTCTGCACATTTTGTTTGAGACACTGACAAACTGAAATCTCGAGGTCTGTCGTCTAGGTTGTTTCTTAGGTATCTTGTATGACAGCAGTACATAATATGAGTTTATAATTGTTCTTTGGCGGTGAAGGAAATTTTACCGAATACCTGTGTCCCTGTCCAGATTTTCGTCTCTTTGGATAAGTTGCTGTGTTTTGTTCAGCTCCTGAAGAGATGAGTAATTTGTCTACCAATAGTAATCAACATTCATGTTTCTTCCAACAGCAAGTTACTGGACAATGTTGATGTCATTGTACCGAGGAAAAATACGAACAGACATCATCTAGGCTCTGTCCATTTTCTCTGAGACGTATTTCTTTCCTAATTCATACAGCATATACATAATCCATTATAGGATATAGCAACACAATATAAATATGTAAAAGGATTTGGGATTATGCTCTCCGTGATGTCCGTAAGACAGAAAGTAAACTTTTTACTGAGAAATGAGAAACCTCATCTTCTATGTCTTCATCTAGTAATACTCCCATCTTCTCATTTAAGTTCTCCACATTTTCCTATCCTCACGAATTCTGTGGATTCTGGTACACATTTCACTATTGTAATACTTTCAGAATAGGACACCTAAATAACTCCTTTCGCATAGAGGAATGTCTACCATAATTGATACACATATGACTTGCTTCGTAGAAAAATAGTCCAAGCTTGCTTTCATATTACGGAGAGACTCTCAGTCGTTATACTATCTAACAGAAGATTAGTCAAACAAGGTAAGGGTTTGTTCTGGTCTCAGAGCCTTATTTTATCCTCATTTTCACCCTTCTTTCCTGTCAGAAATTATTATTCTATACAAATATTTACCAACAAACAAAAGTACATGTACTAAACACGATTTAAATAATTTTTTATCTATAAATTGATGAGCGTATACAGCACAAAATGGTAGCCAAAATGCCTCTGCGCAGATTGCGCAACTAAATGGTTCGCAGGATTGAGGATGAAGTATAGGTCTGCAACCGTAATTCAACATATGTGCAAAATCAAAAATAAATGCTCCATGGCGTGAACCAAGAATATTAAATTTACTGATGTGCATTTCAAAATGGTGGCCATTTTAAAACGTAGGTACTGAAAATCGACCAATTTTATTGGCTTTAAACGTAAATAAATAGCGAACAATATGAAAAACGTACTGTTTATTGTAGTCGGTCTTATTAAATCCAAAACGGCATGCAATTTTACAGGGTACTTTTTTTTCTTTTTAAGAAAATTATTCTAAGCAGTTTAACAAACGTTGTCACGAGAAATACACCTTTAAAATTGTAAGTGGCCTGTTCGTACGTTGGCAGCACTATAGACTGTATTAATATCACTGACAGCGCCCTGCGACCTCAGTAAGAGGCTCTGTGGTTCGACGGACTTGCATTTAGCAGTTAGCGGTTAGCAGTTAGCGAGCGCGGTTCGGACGTGTGTCCTTCATGGAGATTTAGTGCTGGTAGCACATGCATTGTAAAATGATGATTGATGTATTTGCTAATGTTTGGGTAGTGGAATTATTGACGATTATATTATTTTGGGAACAGGATGTCACATGACTAAGATAAAATCTGCTAAATACATCGTTGGCTCTTCAACAAAATCATTCTTTTGCTAACCATACGTCTACTAGTAGTTAGAGCCTACAGTAGTTAGCATCTTTCCATTGAGTCGGCTGTAGTTTTGCTTGCTGTAGTTGCTGTAGTTCGTGTAATGAAGATTTTCTGTGTAGTTAGTGCCTTATGAAAAAGCATTGGTTATTGTTAGGATTTCTTCCAATTTTGGGGCCATTCTTTTGCGTTAATTATCTGGAGTCATGTTGTCATTTTAGAGCAGTCAGAATGTGTTGCGCTTGTATATTGTGGGTAGTAAATGAATAAGTTAGGTTTGAGTCATCGTTGTCAGGGAAAATTCTGTAGGGCAGTGTTGTAATGATAAAAATAAGTAACTAGACAGCAGGTTCAGTTGCATTCAGCAGTTTCAGTACAAACAAACTAGTTTCAAAGTTTCGAATTCAGTTTTACTCTTATCATTAATCTGCTGTTCCTGGCCAGCAGAGTAAATGATCATCTTCTTCGAAAACCTCATTTTCTAGACAGCGAGTTTCTCTAGCGTCAATTATAGGCTCGGGGCTCATCTGGAACGAGTGGCAGTATGAACCTTTGAGGCATTTCCCGTCCCTTTTCGTGGCGAATGAGGAAACCGTGGTGCCGATAACGACTCCCATGACTTTCATGTCAACCAGGATATCCTTAAATCCGTCGTTAAAATTACGCACGCCTGATTGGTAGCAACTATGACAACTTCTACACTCGAAGGCATGTGTTTCGGATCGTAAGTCCAAGATGAATTCATTGTGGTTCTGGGCATCGGCCTAAGGCATCTCTCCATCACACTGTCGTCAGTCATATGTTTGTACACGTCAGCAATAGCTTTAGTAACTTCACTCCTCAGAAATGGCTTATAATCAAACGTATCCTGTGTCATGTTCATATCAGCTTGCTTCCATTTACACCAACTTTTAGAACAGTAACAGTGCTGCCGATTGTCATAACTGCTTTTTTAATCTCACATTCGTCGCAAGCATATACTTGAGACCTCTGGTGGGCAAGTACATCGAATATATCGATATTTTATTCGACCCAGAATGTTACGGAGAACGAGATGTCGATCGGAGTCGCGATGCACCAAACGCCGAGAGCGGCTAGAGTGAGCCTATGCGCGCTCCCATTCAAACATGATTTTCAGGCACAAAGAATTATTTACCGACAAAATTCTTTTGATGTTCTTAAGACCATAAAGAGTCAAAATACGCAAAAAACCACTTTTTGAAAACTTCACACCGAGGAAACCGCTTAACAGGGGAAAGCCAAGTAAACATGTACGTATACAATCCACTGATGACTGCATTTGTTTCTGAAGTTAACAAGGAATGCAGTAAGAAATGCTGTCTCGAATTTCCCTGTGACTGTCCGTGACGCTGAAAGAACCAGCCTAACGTCTTGAGGCAATATTGCTTGTAGAAGAGCCAATGTGAACAGTGTGACGGCGATACTCACGTGGAGTAGCGCCTGCACTCGACGATGGGGTAGTCCTTGCGGTAGCACTGTGTGTTGAGCAGGTTGAAGTAGGCCACGCCCACCTGGAAGCTGACGGGGGAGTCCACCGCCTTCAGGCAGTCGTAGAATTTCTCGTCGCAAGTGCACTCCAGCCTGCAAGAGAGCGCAACTACTCGAAACTCTGGTCTACGAGAGGCTAGCGGGAGACTTGTCTAGGGGAATTCCGTCCTAGGACACTCGTCTCCCTGACGTTAAAACGAACGGTGGACCTAAGACTCTCGATCGCTAAAGGCCTTTAGAACCAGAAAACTGACAATCGGAGTCTGATTCGGATCGTTTGTGGTGATCTGCAAAGTGGTAGACAGTAAGATTAGTGAATGTCCTAAGTACACTGCGTCACACAGCCTATGGTGAGACGCCAGTTTAAAGTGTGTTTTATGGTGTGTCTTATCTTTTTAAATACACTAACACATGCGTAGTATATCGGTATTATTATTAAAAGTAAAGCAAGATTTCGATGCTACGGAGGAAAATTAGCAATATTTTACCTAACTTCAGACTGATTGAATAAATAATTGTGAATAGGAACGTTGTATGACAGCTGAAAATCTAAGTAACTGTAAAAGGTTTTATCAAAACTGTAACTATTTCTAAGCGGTGGAATGAGTGAACGAAGATTAGGGTTGAAAATCCCATCGCGGACGACGGGGTGGTGAGATGTACCGGGACGTTTTGTAAGTTCTCTGCACCTGTTCATAGTAACTTCCGTTCGTTTGGTACGTTTGAGAAGTAAATCAGTACATCTTGATGGAAAAGAATTTTTGAAAGGGGCTGATTTTTCGGTCGTCAGTTCCAAAGATTATTTATTTTTATGCAATTATTTCACCTGACAACATTAAAGTCTTCAAGATCTCTCTTACCTCTAAACAAACATCATTAGTCAGTTAACAGTGAAATACATCCACTCAGTTTCAGCATGCTGGTCGGCAGTAGGTAGCAAATTACTACGATTCAATGATATTACAAAACCTTCAAAGTCGCACAGAAGTTTGTTTCATTGACATGGTGACCGGTTTCGGAATTAAGTATATTATGAAGCTACCCACATTATTCTGTTGTGATAGGACAATTGTGAACGGCTTTATACTAGACTAAATTCCAAAACCGGTCGCCATTTAAATAAAAGAAACGTCTGTGCAACTTTGACTGGTTTGTAATTTCGTTGGAATGTAAGTAGTATGTGACAGTAAGTAATGGTAATAATAGTAATATTAATAATATCTTTCAAAATAATAATTATAATTACGATAACTGCAATATAATAATAAATATAGTGATGGATATATGTAAACTTTTTTGACGTTCATCTTATAACCTCTTTTGAAGACACAACCTATTTCGTTCAGTTGCTCTTCCAAGTTCAATGCCGTCTGTGACCAAATTAATGTGTCATCATAAAGCGCAGAGTTATCATATCTTCTCCCAAAAATTTTATTTGCTTCCCACATTTCGCCTTCCCACATTTCCTTAACACAGCTTTAAAGTACAGAATGAATGATGGGCTAGAACCCTGCCTCAGTCCCTTCTCAACTACTTCTTCCCTTTCATTACCTTCGACTTACGTAACTAAATTATACACTAAAGCGCCAAACAAACTGGTACGGGCATGGGTATTCAAATACAGAGATATATAAACAGGCAGAATATGACGCTGTGGTCGGCAAGTGTCTGGCGCAGTTGTTAGATGGCTTACTGCTGCTACAACGCAGGTTATCAAGTTTTAAGTGAGTTTAAAAGTGGTGTTCTAGTCGGCGCACGAGCGATGGGACACAGCATCTCCGGGGTAGAGATGATGTGGTGATTTTTCCGTACAACCACTTTACGAGAGTACGGTGAATATCCGAAATACGGTGAAACATCAAATCACCGGCATCGCTGCGCCTGGCGAGGGATCCTGCAAAAACAGGACCAACGACGACTGAAGAGAATCGTTCAAAGTGACAGAGGTGAAACCCTTCCACAAATTGCTACAGATTTCAATGCTGGGCCGTCAACAAGTGTCAGCGTGGAACCATTCAACAGAATATCATCGACATGGGCTTTCGGAGCCGAAAGCCCACTCTTGTACCCTTGATGACTGCAAGACACAAAGCTTTACGCCTAATCTGCGCCCATCTACACCAAGACTGGACTATTGATGACTGGAAACATGTTGCCTGGTCGGACGAGTCTCGTTTCAAATTGTATCGAGTGGATGGACGTATACGGACGTGGAGACAATTTCATGAATCCATGGACCCTGCATGTCAGCGGTGGATTATTCAAGCTGGTGGAGGCTCTGTAATGGTGTGGAGCGTATGCAGTTGAGTGATAGAGGAACTCTGATACGTCTAGGTACGACTCTGAGAGGTGACACGTACGTAAGCATCGTGTGTGAACATCTGCATCCAGTCATGTCCACTGTGCGTTCCGACGCACTTGGGCAATTTCAATGCGACCCCCCTCAGCCAAGGATTGCTACACAAGGTCTCCTGAAACACTCTTCGGAGTTTAAACAGTTCTGCTGGCCACCAAACTCCCAAGACATGAACATTATTGACCATATCTGGGATGCCTCGTAACGTCCTCTTCAGAAGAGCTCTCCACACCCCTCGTACTCTTAGGAATTTATGGACAGTCCTGCAGGATTCATGGTGTCAGTTTCCTCCACCACTACTTCAGACATTAGTCGAGTCCATGCGACATCGCACTTCTGCGTGCTCGCTTGGGCCCTACACGATTTTAGACAGGCGTACCAGTTTCTTTGGCTCTTCAGTGGATAACTTGCGTATAAATTTCTGCACAAGATGTTGATATTTTCCCTGCATTCTTGAGAATTTTAATAAGTATGGTCCAGTGACACTGTAAAAATCATTCTCTAAATCTACGAAAGTCATGAACGTAGATTTACCCTTCGTTAAACTCTCCTCTAATAGTACCGTCTCGTGTTTTTCTACATCGAACTGATCTCCCAGAAGCGTTGCCTCTACCAGATGTTCCATTCTTTCGTGAACAAGTCGTGTCTGAGACAATAATATTCTTCTCACATATTTTGCATACCAGGTGGAACATGAGTGATATAATTAGCTTTCTCAAGAATCTCAGTTATTCTGAGGGAATGTCGTATACTCCATGGCCTTTTTTTCGATTTAGCTCCTTTAGCTCTCTGTCAGATTATTGTTGCAATATCTTCTTCCTATCTGATTTTCGTTTACCTACTCTTCCGCTTCTGTAATACCGCCTTTGAGTTAATCTCCCTTTTATAGCCTTTTTGTATATTCCTTACACCCTTCAGCTTTCCTTTCTTTGCTAGGTTCTTGCTTGTCATCTTAGGTCTTGATATTCATTCAGCTGCTTCTATTTTCTCGGAAGGCGTCGTCAAGTTTCCAGTAAGTGGCATATATTCTTGCCTCCACTCATGCTTGCTTCCATAGCCCTGCGTTTGTTCTTTAGCCATATTGGTTCCGCCATTTTACGCTTTCTGTCAATATCATTTCTTAGAGTTTTGTATACTCTTTCCTTGCATCGTATGCTGCAGTTTTACATGTTCTCCTTTCGTCTATTAAAGTGAATATATCGTCTTTTCCCCAAGGAAACCTACTGGGTCTTCTCCTTTTCTCCTTTGGGCTGCAAAACTCAGTGTCCCGTAGCCACTTAACTAATGTCAGGTCCCTTCCACAGCCTTCTACATTATATTCTATCTTGACCTAGAGATGAATGAACGGGCTGCGTATCCGTGCGCAGATTGATGCTAGTGTGCGGAGCGGTACGTTTTGTTGGGTATATCTACTGGCACTGTTGACATTTTTAAAAACATCGGGAATCTTATAAATAAATTTAAAAAAAGACATTGTCGACTTTCGATATAACGGAGAAAATTATCGATACGTGGATATATCGGAGGAAAAAATGTCGACGTACCGGCCTATAAAAATATAGGCTGCACATTGTAAGTACACTTCCGGTTTTAGCAGCCCGCCTAGCCCCCTTAGATCAAGAATTGAATGAAAAACGATGCTCGTTCACGCTTGGCGATAAGCACTTTGCTAGCCATGGTGACTGCATGTAAGTGGCAGAATACAAGGTGTCCGTTGGGACAGTCATTCGGTTTCGTCACGTAGCGGATTTGTCCGAAACATTTCATGTCGACTTCCCTGTTTTTTTTTTTTCATTTATGCCCACGCCAGTGAAGTAGCACATGTATAGTCAAAATTGCGTGGCGAAGCTAAACGTTGCCGTTTCTGTTCGTAGCTCCAAGCGCCGACTCGTGTGCATATCCCCCATATGCCTCCGCTCACCGCAATGACCAATCTTGTCATGTAGATTTTTGTTCATCATTTTCAGCAGCTGTTTTTGACGAATGTCGATATGAGAAAGTGGCAAACCAGCTGCGTTAAAGATTGTTTTTTAACGCTACTGGTGCGTTATTTCTTCACATCGGGGGTCGGTATTCCATCTATACCACAACCCCCCTGTGCAATCTGACTTTTTCTTTTGTGCCACCCATACTTGCTTCAGAAAGTCAAAGAGAAAGACTCGACATGATTACAGCTCGAAAAGTAGTAAGACTTCTTCACACAGTGAAAGTAAAATTATGTTCTACTACAATTTCAAAAAAAAAAAAAAAAAAAAAAACTATTGTAAAGAAATATAAAAAAGAAATATAATATAAAATAATAATAAGGGACTCAGTATTGCTTTTTTGATATCGATATATCGGGGCAAGAACATCGCCGACGCATACTGATATCTTCTGTGAAAAATATCGATGTATCGGTATTTTGTGAACAGCGTTAACACCCACCTCGTGTAGAAGGCCTTGTTGGTGAGCCCGTGCGCCATCTGGCCCGCCTCGATGACGTCAGGGCAGGAGTCGTGAGCGCGGCAGCAGGCGTCCGTGTCGGCGAACTGGCCCAGGTCGTCGTAGTCGGACGCCACGTTGCCAGAGCCACACCACTTGGTGCCTGCGGACACACGCGGGGCGCACACCTCCAGCAGAGAGAGAAGACAGAGCACGGAAAATATAGGGGGTGGCCAAAAATTTGACAACACTGCGAGAAATGCACGGTTGAACATAAATGCAGATGCCAGCCGAGTCTGCAGGTTGCGGTGTTGTACATGAGCATGAACGGCACCTGTGCAATGTCCTCAGTACGTTGTAAGTGTCAGTCGTGCCCAGAACATTGTGCTGTGTAGATGTGAATGCAAAATGTCGGAGAAAACTAGATTCGAACGAGGGCAAAATGTTGGTGTTCATATCGTTGGTGTTCCCTAACCACGGACGCTCAAGTGTTTGATGTTTCAAGAGGCACCACATCAAAGATTTACACCACATACTGGGAAAGTGTAGGAACATCACCCGGTGAGTCACAACGAGGACGAAAGTGTGTCTTGAGTGATAGTGACAGGCGATCACTGAAGAAGATTGTAATTTTTTACAACATTTCTCCTGGAGGAAAACAGCGGCTAGCAACGATACTTTAAAAATTGATTAAAAATAGTGTTGACCGCAACAAAATATTTATTTGCGAAGGTTACTGGTTTCGGTCTGAATCTCACCACCTTCAGACCGTTTATACAGTGTGGTCCATTGATCGTGACCGGGCCAAATATCTCATGAAATAAGCGTCAAACGAAAAAACTACAAAGAACGAAACTTGTCTAGCTTGAAGGGGGAAAGCAGATGGCGCTATGGTTCGCCCGCTAGATGGCGTTGCCATATGCCAAACGGATATCAATTGCGTTTTTTAAAAATAGGAATCCCCATTTTTCTTACATATTCGTGTAGTACGTAAAGAAATATGAATGTTTTAGTTGGACCACTTTTTTCGCTTTGTGATAGATGGCGCTGTAATAGTCACAAACATATGGCTCACAATTTTAGACGAACAGTTGGTAGGAGGTACGTTTTTTAAATTAAAATACAGAACGTAGGTACGTTTGAACATGTTATTTCGGGTGTTCCAATGTGATACATGTACCTTTGCGAACTTATCCTTTCTGAGGACACATGCTGCTACAGCGTGATTACCTCTAATAACACATTAATGCAATAAATGCTCATATTTCTTTACGTGCTACACGAATATGTAATAAAAAATGGGGTATCCTATTTTTAAAAACGCAGTTGATATCCGTTTGACCTATGGCAGCGCCATCTAGCCGGCCAACCATAGCGCCTTCTAGTTTCCCCCTTCAAGCTAGACAACTTTCGTTCTTTGTATTTTTTTTTTTTTTTTTTTGTTTAAAGCTTATTTCGTGAGATATTTGGCCCGGTCACGATCAATGGACCACCCTGTATAATGATGCTAAGTGATTGTGGTGAACGGAGCACTGTGACTGTCTACCAGCATCATTTAAATGAACTGAAGATGTCGCCTTCTCACCGAAACCGTTAACCATCGCAAATAAATATTCTGTTGCGCTCACGACTGTTTTCAACCCCTCTCTGAAGAGGATTGTTACGAAAAATAAGAGGACGAGAGCTGCCAAAGCCACTGCAGAACTGAATGTCGCACTCGCAAAACCAGTCAGCACCAAAACAACAAGAGGGGGTGGTGCTGAAGGTATTAAATCTGCCCTCTGGAGCAACGGAAGGAAGTCATGTGGTCGGACGGGTCTTGTTTCACACGGTTTCCAATTTCTGGCCCAGTTTGCGCACGAAGAGTGAAACATGGCGGGGGGTTCGGTGATGATTTGGGCAGACATGTTGTTGTATTCCTTGCGCCTCATGGGTACTCGGCAATCTTCTATTACTGCCAACGTTCATGTGAGCATTCTGGCTCATCAGCTCCATCCCATGGTACAATGTTTCTTACTCAAACGGTGATGCTGTGTTCCAAGACTACAGGGACCATGTTCACACTGCTCGCATTGCCCAGAACTGGTTTTGTGAGCATGGGTATGAATTGACGCATATACCCTGGCCACCGCTGTCACCAAATCTCAGTGTTATTGAGCCTCTGTCGCCTACTTTGGAGAGAATGGTCCGTCACCGCTATCCACCTATATCACCGTCACCTGGACTTGCCACTGTTTTGCAGGAATAATGGTACAAGATTCCCTTGGAAAACATAAATGAACAGTATTTATCCATTCAGAGACAAACGGAAGCTGTTTCGAATGCCAACGGTCCTCCTATGCCGTATTACGTATGGTAATGTGTTGTGTTTTGGTGTTTACGTATTTTTTCCGACCCCCTGTACATGTATCACAGCAACTACAACGCCTCAGTGAGTGAAAATGGTGACACAGGCTACCAGCTTGAAAGAGAACATAGACTATAATTAAAAAGTTGTGGTGAAATATAAAGAACACTTGACAAAAAACGTTCAACACGAAGAAAGGTAAAATATTGTAAAGTAACTGCTCCAACTGTCAATATAATTCTTCTGGGTTTGAGGCCGGATTTTCAACCATAAAGTTCCGACATTGCGGCGACAGTTGCAAGACGCCTTCCTCAGTGTGTATTGCTAACTGCTATTAGCAATACACCCTGAGCCGGCTGTTGTGGCGCTTCAGTCTGGAACCGCACGCCCGCTCGGTCGCAGGTTCGAATCCAGCCTCGGGCATGGATGTGTGTGATGTCCTTAGGTTAGTTAGGTTTAAGTAGTTCTAAGTTCTAGAGGACTGATGACCTCCGATGTTGAGTCCCATAGTGCTCAGAGCCATTTGAACCATTTGAGCCAATACACCCTGAGGAAGGCGCCTTGCAACAGTCGCCGAAACGTCGGAACTTTATAGTTGAGAATGTGGCCTCAAACCCAGAAGAATTTTACAGTAGTTCCAACTGTTTAGACATATGACTAAGAGATCTGGCGAACGGTCTAAGGTGCTGCAGTCATGGACTGTGCGGCTGGTCCCGGCGGAGGTTCGAGTCCTCCCTCGGGCAAGGGTGTGTGTGTTTGTCCTTAGGATAATTTAGATTAAGTAGTGTGTAGGCTTAGGGACTGATGACCTTAGCAGTTAAGTCCCATAAGATTTCACACACATGTTTTAAGAGATCTGGACAGTAGGTCAGAAAGGCCACATCTGTGTAGAAGCCACTGAAATTCAATTTACGAGACAGAGGAAAGTTTGACATCAGGGGAGTTGGCTAAGACAGAGTGTTCGAGCGCTGCCGATGGAGTGCGGGCGCTGCTGGGCGACCATTTGCGGAGCTAGTATGACAGCGTGCGTCTGACCGGTGAAGATGTTTTGTGGACCACGTCCTTAGTGGCCACGCATCAGGTGTTTGCCCATCTCTGCATAGCTCTTTCCGTGGGTCCCCCGCTTCCTGTTGATAAGTGATGAACACATCAGAGCTAAGTTAGGAGCTCATTCAGTTTTTCTGTAAACAAGGTGATTTTATTCACGATTCCAAAATACAGTATTATTCCCCACTCTTTTAGCTACAAAAACTCTATTTTTCAACGTAATCTCCGTTCAGTGCGAATGTTCTATACCAACTTAATGGGAGGGCCTGTATGGCCGCATGGTTGCACTCATCTGGTCGACGTCGAATCCTACGTCTTTCTGCATGAATAACGTCCCCACCATTCACATACTGCTTCCCGCGGAGTGCATCCTTCATTGTGCTAAACTCGTTGCTTTTGGTGTCAGGTGACGATGAGCCAATCGAGCACACACACTTTTGAGTACCCCAGTTGGTGGAAGTGTGTGACCAACACAGGCATTCAGTTGAGCAGCGACCTGTCTGATTGTGATTTGCCGATCACCTCGAATGAGAGTGTCTGCACCTTCCAACACTACAGGAGTCGCAGCTGTGTGCGGTCGGTCGGCACTCCAGGCAGGTAGCAACAGTGACAGAGTTAAGTTGTCAACACATTGTCGAATCAGGCCCAGGCAGGAAGACAGCACACAGCAGTGACAGCCAGCAAGTCGGTCACACTGTATGTTGCATATGTGCGTCTCAGTGCAAGACACACCAGAGTTCACAGATATGAGCCGTGGACCTCAGCGTAGGATGCAGCGACAGTGGCCCACACACGCAAACATGCAGCAGCACAGGGTGCGTGCACAAGGTAGGTGGCGGTCCAGCAATGAATCACGGCCTGGTGTTCACCATCGTAGCCCAGGTAGCCACACTGACGTTCTTAGACATCAGATAACGTATGGGCCCCGTGCTGGAAGGCACCAGTTCAGCTCCCAGCAGCATCATGACTAGGCACAGCCCATGGTCCCCAGCTGGTGGCTGTGGCGTCCAGTAGCAGTAAATTGGGTCGCCCACATCAGTACGATGACTCGCTCAGATTACTCCTCTGAGCTGGCTGCAGGTGGTGAGAGACAATGCCTAATGACAGCACATGTTTCTTCCTCGTGTGGAGGTGAAGGGTCACAGTTTTTACTGGGATCAGTCCTGGCCACCACTGAAGCAGCCTGTCTCCTGGAGTTTTATGTGTGGACTATATTCGACTCCTGGCAGCCTTATCTAATCTGGCATATGCTAACCAGGCTTGCTCTAGTGCCAGGATGAAGCCTTCAGTCACGTTAGCTTGGACTCTCTATAGTTCCTTGCATCAGAGAGCAGTGACAGTTGTATCATGCACTGATACCATCTCACATACAATACACAGTCGCTAACACAATAACAATGTCGGTAGTGGTCATACAGGGTCTGTCGAGCCCAATGAAGCACGTGCGGGGAGCCACATCTCCAGTATCTGTATACTTCAAACACCGCTGCTGCCGCAGTATAGGATGGCTGGAGACAGCCACGCATCCCACTCATGTTTGGAGCCTCATCTCATCGACACTATAGTCCGTGCCTGGCACAGCGGGCTTCATTCTTGTTGACACTGTTTAGTTGCACTCTGTTTCCTTGTTTCATTATTTGTAATGAGTCTACATACGTTTGGATAAACACAAGTAAATCTTTTGCTCACTGTGTTAACTTGTTCACTAATCTTTCCTGCTCCTGTACAGCTTTCCTATGATGACAGTTGCTGTACCACTCTTTAGCCCACCTCCCCTTACCGCCTTGTACATAATGTATGATAACTGTCACTTTTTCAGATTCAGACGACTGCATATTAAACGCATTAATACCCCGATCAAACTAAAACCTACATCGCATTGCATCTGAAATGTACCTTCTTGACGCACCGAAAACATGCATGCCACTCATGGAATTATGTGCATTTCCTAATATCGTCTAGATCGACAATTTTCCACTGTAGACGCTTCTCTATAGACACGGCGCATTTGAACTGACGACAGTTTCCCAGGACTGTGCTGCACTATACTTATTTGATGGCACTACAATTGTACTTTTGGTTCCATGTACATCAATAAACATCCGGGTAAAATACAAGCCTTAGATGGAAGAAGAGTAATAAATAACAGAAATAATTGAAAATGTAACCAAGGATTATCTGAAAGAATAAAAAATATGAAATCATAAAAGATTGCATTGCATGAATTATAGCTAAGGGCATTATTGTTGAACCGCTTGTACTTTGATGTCATGAACCATAAAGCATGCACAAGAATGTTCATTGCCCACGTCCAGAGCCTTTCAGTTATTTATAAATTTCCAAATTATTCAGCTTGTAGACTGTATCGTATGCATAATATGGCCACTTTCGTTACCCGGAGCTAATATGGAGTGTTGATTCGAGATTGTTATTTATATATGCGAGCAGTCGATCTTGTAGACTCAGTTCCTTCAAAATTAGAAACCAGTGTCTGTTCTTGGAAAATAAATAAAAAGTGTGCATAAATATCTTAAAGTAATAGTATCTATTTTTGTGTGTGTAATGGTTCTGTTTGCTATACTACAAAAATTGCATCAGTGAGTTGTAATGAACATAATGGTAGCAACATGACAAATCCGGTAATAGGAGATGCAGGTACCGATTCTGTAGGAACCGAACCTGAACCACAGTCACAACCCACTGATACCACTTCTCAAACGATAGAAGGCTTAAATTCGCTATCTGAAAAGCTTTTTACTGTACTGGATACTAATTTCAAATTACGCACATCAAGAAAAGTTTTGCATCACCCCAGTTCACTCCTGAAGATAGACGTTGACTGTGGACATTGTATCACCGATACAGTCCCTTTGACTGTTCAGAGATATCACTAAATCCGTCCAAAGATGTAAACAACCATGCATGAGCAGCTCCTATTAAACGGAGGGGGTCCGACAGCCGATCAGTTCGTCATTCCACAAGGAAGCAGGTACACAGCTTGTGTTGTCTGTAGTTCAACCATGCCTAAACGCTCAATACCGCGGTTCGATCGCGTCCGCATTGTTACTTTGTGCCAGGAAGGGCTCTCAACAAGAGAAGCTTCCAGGCGTCTTGGAGTGAACCAAAGCGATGTTGTTCGTACATGGAGGAGATACAAAGGGGCAGGAACTGTAGATTGCATGCCTCGCTCAGGCCGCCCAAAGGATACTGCTGCAGTGGATGACTGCTGCCTACGGATTATGGCTGTGAGAAACCCTCACAGCAACGCCACCTCGATGAATAATGCTTTTCGTGCGGCCACAGGACATCGTGTTACAACTCTAACTGTGTGCAGTAGCTGCATGATGCGCAACTTCACTCCCGACGTCCATGGCGAGATCCATCTTTGCAACCACGACACCATGCAGTGCGGTACAGATGGGCCCAACAACATGCCGAATGGACCGCTCAGGATTGGCATCACGTTCTCTTCACCGATGAGTGTCGCATATGCCTTCAACCAGACAATCGTCGGAGACGTGTTGGGAGGCAACGCGGTGAGGCTGAACGCCTTAGACACACTGTCCAGCGAGTGGAGAAAGGTGGAGGTTCCCTGTTGTTTTGGGGTGGCATTATGTGGGGTCGACATTCGCCGCTGATGGTCGTGGAAGACGCCGTAACGGCTGTACGATACGTGAATGCCATCCTCCGACCGATAGTGCAACCATGTCGGCAGCATTTTGGCGAAGCATTTGTTGTGACTTGGCAAGACAGCCAAGCCACTAGGAGGTAGCCGAAAGGCACGCGTTTAAGCTCACGCAGGCTGGCGTGAGGTCTGGAACAGGTAAAGTAATTACACTAGCAAAAAAGGTACGTAGCTTCTGGAATACTTAACTTTAATCCATAATTGGTGAACATCGGTCTGACGATACATGCATCCAAGATAAATAGCAAATGATAATGGCGCCTTGCTAGGTCGTAGCAAAGGACGTAGCTGAAGGCTATGCTAACTATCGTCTCGGCAAATGAGAGCGTAATTTGTCAGTGAACCATCGCTAGCAAAGTCGGCTGTACAAATCGGCGAGTGCTAGGAAGTCTCTCTAGACCTGCCGTGTGGCGGCGCTCGGTCTGCAATCACTGATAGTGGCGACACGCGGGTCCGACGTATACTAACGGACCGCGGCCGGTTTAAAGGCTACCACCTAGCAAGTGTGGTGTCTGGCTGTGACACCACAGCATTCGTCATGGACGACAATTCGCGCCTCCATTGTGCACATTTTGTGAATGGTTTCTTTCAGGATAACGACATCGCTCGACTAGAAATGCCAGCAAGTTCTCCAGACATGAACCCTATCGAACATGCCTGGGATGGATTGAAAAGAGTTTTTTATGGCCACCGTGACCCACCAACCGCTCTGAGGATCTACGCCGAATCGTCACTGAGGACTGGGGGCAATCTGGACCAACAGTGCCTTGATGAACTTGTCGATAGTAAACCACGACGAATACAGGCATGCAGCAATGCAAGAGGACGTGCTACTGGGTATTATAGGTACCAGTGTGTGCTGCAATCTGGACCACCACCACCTCAGAATGTCTCACTGTATGGTGGTACAACATGCAATGTGGGGATTTGGTGAGCACTAAAAAGGGCGGAAATGATGTTTATGTCGATCTTATTCCAATATTCTGTACATATTCCGAACTATAGGAATCGAGGTGATTGAAAACATTTTTCATGTGTGTACTAGACCAAGAGCAGTTGGCTAAAGTCGACACTAATTTCAAACAATTAGCACAAGAGCAATCTGCACAAGCTGAGACAAAAGTTAAGGGATAAACGCACTCGTGGATGTACGCGATAAAGGTTAGCCACACAAATAAACAGTAGTCTTGCAAGTACTCCCACCGAAATTTCGAGATTAACAGAAGCGTACAAAAATCTGCGGATAATAAAAAATCATTCATATAACCAGTGCGGAATTTTCTTTGACAAAATGTCGAAGTTTGGCTGTGGTTGCCTGCCCTACAAAACAACATGTTACAAAAATGTACTGGAAACAACCAAGCAGTTATCTTCTTATGTCCATTCGCTTAAGACTGCTGACACTCAAATCGAACATACCGTTCAGCAATTAACTACAAAAATTAAGTCTGACTGTTGACCAAGACAGAAATTTGCAGGAACGATTTAATGTTCGAGAGAAAACATTTACCACAGCTTTTCAAGTGGACTGACGATCACGACACAGCAATTATTGAAAAATTAGATTTGAACTAAAAGTCACGGTACAAAAGAGTAGTATGTAAGTGCTATCTGAACAAGGTACAACGAGAAATGAATTTAATCGTGACTTTAACCAAATAAAAGTTCTTCTAACAAAAGACCTGCCTCAGTGGTGTGCGGATGTAACCGCACAAATGAGTGATATTCCTAGGGAGTCGGCGAGTGTCATTCCACAACACCGTTAATTCCAAGAACAGGAAAGAAGTATATAGCCACAAGTTCGTATGTCAGGGCGCGCAGCTACAATGTAGAACAACTTAGTCCGACTCACAAACGTTTAGCATACTCAAGCAAGCTGGCTTGTGGAAGTATTTTGAACGGCACACAAACACAACGCGATGTTGGCACTAGCCGATTTCACGCATGGGCATCTTGAGAATACTAAAACAAAAATAACCACTCATTACCCGTGAGACGTTAGTTCATATTCCAGAAAGCAACTCAGAAAACTTATATTCAATGTTAGATTCTGTAGGCCTAATACAAGAGGATTCTAAGTGTAACGGTGACAACGGTGGTCTATAGTGAGCGCATTCCAGTGGACATGGCAACAATCTCCACTGAAACGGGTTTATTGTAAACTACAGAAATGATTGGAGACAGCATATTATAGAATGCCGAACGAAAGTATCCCAAGAAGTGTGTTCTCGTTCTATAGACAAAAGGGAAGTAGACGTCCGGGAAGAGCAACGAAACGATAGTGAGATGCTTTTTTGGAGTGGAACGACAACACTGCCTAACCCATGGAGTGCAGAAGAAGAAGAAGAATACCCCGTTTAGTTTATACAGTTCCCGGAAGAGACGCTACGGATCTAAACTATACCGCTTCACATAAAGAGCGAAGCACTGAAACGTTATGGCCGGATGCCAATGTAACTTCGTACACATACACGTCGTCGGTGGTTAGGTAAATAATTAGAGTTATTAGAGTTGCAGTTCTCTGTGGTAGGTAGAACGGCCACTAGGATGCTTTATTGTGGCTCATGTTTGCTGTTGTTACTAGGCATAGTAGGGTATATAAGCGGGAGTGCAGCGTTAGATGTTTAGCCGTGAGAAGCCGCCCACTCATGTAAGACAGTGATACCTTCACCTGACAGAGTTTGTAAAGAGCCTCATTGTGGGTCTTCATCTGGCCGCCTGGTCGAATCGTGCAGTATCCAGATTTGTGGGGCACTGAGATGTAACAGTAGCCCGATACTGGAGTATGAGGTTCGTGAGGCCACGCATACCCATCGTGAAGGATCAGGTCTTCCATATCCTACCACCAGACAGCGAAATCGCCGTATTGCGCACCGAGCACATCGTAACCACTTCGCACCTTGCGCCTGCCATCCGAGAACAAGTGATGGACTCCCAGCAACATTCCGTGTCATTGCTCACCATCGGCGGGACGTAAGCTCGAGCCGGAATGAGGAATTACCATCCCACGCGTAGGCAGCCGTTACCATTACAAATGTGCAAACGACTGCATTGGGAGTGGTACCGTAACCGAGGAGCATGGACTGCAATAAATGGCGTCACGTTATATTCGTTGATGAATATCATTTGTGCATTATCCTGGAATTTCACGTCGTCGCGTATGATGGTGACTGGCGTGAGTTCCCATCTTTCATTGGCAGGCAGAGGCGCAGCGGTGTTACTGTTGGCGTCGTGGTGTGGGAAACCGTCGGATATGACTTCGGCTTTCAGTGATTCAGGGAGCTTTGGCAGTGGAACGGTACGTAACGTACATCCTACGCCACGTGTGTTACCTGTAATGTGACAGTGGTACCATTTATCAACAGAACAAAGCACATCCATACATCGCACGAATCTCTAAAAGATGTCTGCGTGATGTTCAGCTACTCTCTTGCCAGACCTGCCCCCAATACAGCTCTGTGTGGGCCAGCTAGGACGTAAATTCTGTCCTAGAGTCAATATCAAGGATATCACGGACACGTCACAGCACCTGTGAGCCAGAAAACCTCAGGAGAAGACATAATGGCTCTCTGAGACAGGGGTAATGTCAGTGGTGCCCCTGGAAAGTGTGATAGTAACGCTTTTATTCTCTGTATACATAAATAACCTAACGGACAGGGTGAGCAGCAATTTACGGTTATTTTCTGCTGACGCTGTGGCGTATAGTAGGATTATACAAGATAATCAGAAAAAATTTCTCGTTGGTGTTGTGAGTTGCAGCTTTCTCTAAATGTATAAAACTGTAAGTTAATGCAGACGAGGAGAAAAAAAACAGCCCTGTAACGCTCGAATACAGCATTAGTAGGGTGTAGCTTTACAGTCATCTCAGTTAAATACCTTGTCTTCCGTTTATTGGGAGAAAGTCAGAAAAATTCACGTGGACGAGAGACTGCATATAGAACGCTGGTGTGACCCATTCATGAGTACTGTTGGAATACCTGGAATCCCCGCCAGGTCGGATGACACGTAGACATCAATGCAGTTCAGAGGCGGGCTGCTAGACTTGTTACACGTAGGTTAGATCAGCACGCAAGTGTTACGTAGATGCTTCATTAAATTAAATGGGAATCCCTGGACGGAAGCCGATGCTCTTTCCGCAAGCCACTATTGCGCAAATTTAGAGGACCGGCATTTGAGGCCGATTCTACTGCCCCCAACGTACATCTCGCGTAAGGCTCAATGATAAGATAAGTTAGACAATCGTTTTTTCCTTGCTCTACTTGCGAGTGCAACAGGAGTGAAAATGACTAGTAATGATGCAAACTACCCTCCGCCATGCACCGTACGGTGGATCGTGAATATGTATGTAGATGCAGATATGAGATCCTTCCCAACTGAATCAGCGCGTCATATTGATACCTGTGTTTATAGCGCCACTTTCATTGTAAATTTGAGTCGACTTTGTGGTAAGGGAAACAACGTTATATACACTTCCTGGCCGATAAATTTCATTTCGTTTACTCTTCGCCTTCTGGATGCTTTATTCCCTTTGTTAGGCAGGGTAGCTCGAAGAATATCCGTAAGAGATGCTACCGCAACAGTTGCTTTCCTCCACCCAGTCCAATAATGGGTTGGTTCATAAGTTAGTGGCGTTTTTCTGTAAGTTTAATAAAAATATCAAATACACAAACGGAGATGATAGTCTTCAATATATTCTCCTTCACTGTTTACATCAGTCTGTCAACGTTTGGGTAACTTGTGGACTCCGTGAATGCAGAAAACCCGTGGTTTTGAGGCGAAGAACTCGTCGAATCATGTTCGAAGTATATTTTCATCTGGAAAGGAAGTTCCTTGAAGGTTGTTCTACAGAAATCGAAAAGGCCGAAGTCTCAGGGAACAGTATCAGCTGAGTAAGATGAGTGCGTAAAGGTTAGCCAACCCAACGCCGGTGAATTGTGCTTTGACAGTCTGCCGGAATGCGGGCGGCCGTTATCGTGGAGAAGCAACCTTTCTGGCCGTTGTTCTTGGACTGCTTGTGAAAGACGTGTCAGTTGTAGACAATAAATGTCATCAGCGACGGTTACACCTCTGGGAAGCATTCGTAGTACAGCACACCGTTATTGTTCCACCAGATCCATGACGTTATCTTTTGTGGATGCCCTCAGGTCTCGCTACGCGGAGTTGCTGCTTCTTTTTGGGTCCAACCGTTCCCTTGTTTCCCTATATTAGCATCAAGACACCGTTTCTCGTCACCAGTAACGATTCAGGATGGGAATGGTCGGTGTCGTTCAAAAGTGAATTGACAACGAGCAAGAAGAGATGCAGATATGGCCACCCATTGATTATGGTGATTTTGACTTAGAGCATGTGGTACCCACACACCCGATTTTTGAACCTACCCCATCTCATGCAAATGTTGCACGACGATGGAATGATTACAGTTCGTCACATTTGCCACTTCTGGAGTACACTGGCGTGGATGATCGTGGATTAATGCATTTAAAAGATCTTCATCAAACCCGAAAGGTTCTCCTCATCGTTGACAGACACTACCGTCAAAATGATCATCCTTAAAGCAAGAAAACCATTTCTGCCGTGCTCTGTCCAGCTGCATTGTCCCCACAGACGCCGAAAATGTTTATGGCTACCTCTGCTGGTGTCACCCCTAAACTGAACACCAACAGAAGAGTATGTCCGAAGTGTTCCGATTTCTCCACTTGGCACTCCATTTGTGTAGCGCCCATAGCTCCATTGGCTCTCTCCAAATGACATAATTACAGTATGTAAGACCAAATAGCAGTAGTGAACTATAAATATAAAAAGATATAGCAAGTGGAATACCAACATGCTAAACAAAAGTGCCAAAGACATATGCATAGATCTATTGCGGAAGTGTAGCGAAAACGGTAGGACTCTAATTAAATGATTGGAATGTGCATGAAACTTGCAGAGGCTGAGGAGGGTTACACCACCAGAGTCCAGGTAGTGGTAGCACGGAGAGTCACTGCTGGAGCAGCACTCACTCACCGGGGAAGATGATTCCGAGGCGGCCGTGCGCGTCGCCCTCCTCGACGCTGGCGTCGGTCACGTTGTACAGGTGGACGCTCCAGGCGTCGCAGCCCGCCGCCAGCGCCGCCAGCGCCGCCAGCCACCGCCACCCGGCGCCGCCCATGTCTCACGGTGCCGCCGCCGCCCAGGGAGCTGCCCCTTATACCGGGGGGCGGCAGATAGCTGCGGTATCGCGGTGTCGCGTCTCTTCACGTGCCGTACGTGAGCCCGGGAATCGGTGTCGCAGAAGGGCGCGCCCCGCAACAGAATGAGGCGCGCCTCTGCCGCCTGCCTGCCTGCCTACCTACCTACCTACCTACCTACCAGCTGTAGCTCGGCTGCCGCCCGTGCCTTGTCAGCCGCACTCTGGACGCATAGTAATATCGCCAAACCGGGACAGCTGGCCAGACAGTTCCTTAACGCTGCTTGTCGGTGGCACTGACTTGGCGACAGCCGTTTTCATTACTTTACTTGTACGAGCAACATTCAGAGACGTTTCTTCGTTACATGTAATTAAACAAAAAAGTAAATGTTCGTTCGCTCATAACCGTGTATGTCCGAAAGCGAAAGTACTTGACCCATCGCTTTCTAATACAGGACTGTTCTTATGTTCCTATATCTTTTGAGACTTTCTGCAACAACGTTTCTCTACTGCTAAATTTATAAAAAACTGTATATTACATATATTTAAATAATGAAGTATATGAAATGATACAAGTATTTCAATGTAATGTTGTGTCAAACATTCAAAGCATTGTGTCAAAAACTTTCGGAGATTTTTGTAACTTCTGTGGTACAGCTACAATGAGACAGCCTTTTCCATAGTACAACAATACGTTCCACTACAGTACTTTCTTCATCACGACAATAAGCGTAATAACTACGATATCCATCCGCAAAGCATTTCACTTTTGTTTGTGATGAGGTGAGTACATTGACTTCAGCAGAACTTTGCATACAGAGGGCGGTAACTACGACACTTCCACAGAATTATCTTACAGTAAGACGCACATTTAGCGCTACAGGACACGCATTTGAGTGATTAATTTTGTACTTAAAACATTTATTTTTAAAGGTTTTTGAATTACAAAGATACAAAGGTTTTCCGCGATACATTTCATTCCATTGCTGTAATCTGTAACACCTGAGGGTATAATGACATTAATCCTCAGGGGGTTACACACCTACTTTGTGTACCATGTGTTCGGCAACCAGAAGGGGCCCCAGCTAATATGGTATTTGCGTATACAACTTTACACATCGGTACCTTATTTCTCTAAAATAGAATTACACAGCTATCTGACCATTTAACTGAGAGAGACAATCATTTTTTTTACTGCGTCAGTGACAGATGTTTACGCAATTACACAGTTGGATAACTTCACACTTATGAAATTGTATTTTGTCTGTACTTTGTGAACTGTTCATATTTTTTCGGAACCATTGTGATACTATGAGAGCTCTGAATAATGTATTTGGTATGGATCATGATTTTTAAAGTGCGTTTGAGGTAGATGACACTACTGAAATGGTCAGAGAATTTTTTTTAGGTTTTGAAATTATTAGCGGAAGCTACAACGATTTTGAGATTTGACTGAGGTGTTATGATGTTATTATTACGATGATGATGTGTATTATGCTGTTGAGGTATGTTTATGATCAATAAGCTGATGCTATATGAGGAATTTGATTATGCTATGTATTTACTATGATGAAATATTGAAGAAGTGTCGACAAATATGTGTATGTGTAACGAGGTAAGGAATAATGAGTAGTGGTTAGCGACTCTAATTTGTGAAAAAGGATGTTGGAATCCAAGAATCCTACTTTAAGAGTTATGAAATGTTTGTAAATGCATGAATGTATCACAATACCAGCGAAAATTTTTTGGACACTGTTATATTTATAGGATTTTGTTTCTAGACATTTCTACTGTAATTTTTCGACTTGTGAAATTTTATTTGTATCACACTGTGACTGTAGCAGAAACTTCTGTTGTAAATTTCGGTAAGAAAGGTAAGTGACCTTGACATAATGCATTGTGGGCGCCCAGCTGAGCGATAGTCGCCTGAAAAAAGAAAGCCATAAGGTGAAGAAAAAAAGAGGCCATTATCCTCGCTATTGACATTTCTTTGTAGAAGGCATCGCAAATATGACACGCTCAAACTTGAAAACATATGATTACACTGTGAGTTCTTAATTTATGATATTTACTAAAATGCCTAATGAAATGATGAGAAACATTTTACATCTATTGTCTTTCTAGCTTGCCGGGGTGGCCAAGCGGTTCTAGGCGCTACAGTCTGCAACCGCGCGACCACTACGGTCGCAGGTTCGAATCCTGCCTCGGGCATGGATGTGTGTGATGTCCTTACGTTAGTTAGGTTTAAGTAGTTCTAAGTTGTAGGGGACTGATGGCCTCAGACATTAAGTCCCATAGTGCTCAGAGCCATTTGAAACATTTGTCTTTCTAGTTGAGAGGTTTTTTTACTGCCTTTGGAGACGCCATTTGCCTAGTGAATGACGTTTCATGCCTAGCTTTGTATATATATTTCCCTATTTTGTTTAATATCTAGTTTCTTGCTGCATGGCAGCATTGGTTAATATAAAATTTAATAGATGTACTAATGTAAATATTTTCTGTCTACAGATCCATTAAACAATAATTTTATGATCTACTTTCTTAAAAAAAAAGGGAACCCAAATAGCCATTTCCCTTAACAGGATTTGCATAAATAATTTTTTGAACGATTAGGTAACTTGTGTGCTAGAGTAAGTTATCGTGATGCATCACTCTAGTGTTAAGATGTGACATAGGTATTAGACATGGCCATCTTTACTGTAATATTTTTTCTGCTTGAGCTTTGTCACGTTTAGGTATAAGTTATAGCATTTGCTGCTGCTGTTTGCCAGGCATAGTGCTACTTTGTATTACTCTGTTAAGGCAGTTTTACTACTGATTTATTTTTCTTGTTTGCTGCACATTGCCCTATATTAGTTGTAATATTGCAATTGCTTTGTTAATTTAGATATACTGCTGCTTGCTTTGCCGATTTCCACTTTTTTGTCATTGCTGCTTCTGTTAATTGTTTTGTGCTGCTGCATTGCTTCGTCCCTTGGTTTAGTATCTGAGCTCAGTAGTTTTAAGTTAGCTTAAGAGGGGGTAGGCTATATAAGAGAATGAGTTGTGATGAATTGGAAGAAATGCATTGCCAAGGTATTAAAAAAAGTGAAATAAGAGGAAACATCTATGAGATGAAGTTTTGGGTTGGACTGCAGTACCAAATGTTACACCGAAAACAAACACTGTCCTTTCCTTTTGTGTTATTCCGCTATCTGTTTGTGTACCCTTGTGTATTTATGTTTTTCCTGTCTTTATGCGTTTAGCTGATAAGAGTTATGTTGTGAAGTTGACGTTTCAAAAGTTATTCTGATCTTTTATGTATGTACTTATGTCATAATTCCTGTAACACTGATGTATATGTTATTTCGATTCTTTTGTAAAGCCCGTATTACTACAAATGTTATCTGTATTGTTATGTTCTTTAATGATGTATTTTGTACCTTTGTTGTTGTATTCTCATGTAATAAAATTGTAATTGACACCAGTTCATCAAATTAAGTAACTTGTAAGCATTCATTTCACTGCACACATTTCTGTTGCTCATAGTATATGCACAATATGTAAAAAAAAGAGGATTGTTAGCGTTCGAACGTGTGTTGATAATTCACCAAGGGACTGGTTAACAGCATTGCTGGTTCTAAGGACAATTCCAAAAACTTTGTGAGTGCACAAGTGGTGGTTTATGGACTTGCGATATTGTCTGCAAGACTCTTCGATGGTGATTGTGCACCTGCACAGTCGCAACAGATGGCTGCTGGCTGTCTCTACAAGGACTGCAGTGGGTCTGCACCTTTGATAACCCACCAATGCCATTATTTCTACAAGGACTGCAGTGGGTCTGCACCTCTGGTGGCCCACCAATACCATACTCTCTACCCGGATTATAGTGGATCTGCTCTGTGATGACCTACCTACCATAATTCTTCGAAACTTCGACTGACTCTGCAGTGGGTTTGCTCTATTGTGGCCCATTACCTGTCTGCATATCAAGATTTAGCACTCTTTGCGTTGAAAGAACAGTACTACTTCTTCAAGACTGCATGGAAATCCACTACTTCTGTGTGCATTTTCTTTTACTGCTCAGACTTTGTTCATAGAATTGTAATTAATACTGTGATGAATGATCAGGACTGTCTTCATGGACTGTGAGAAAATCTTTGCTTTTGAGCAACAGTGTATCGATAAGTGTGCGCGTTTGATATATTTCTTTGCGTTAATATAATTTTTTTAACAAATATGTATTGGCCAGTGCCCAAAATTATTTGTAAAAATTTTTGTGGGGAGCATGGGGGCTATGTAAGTAGGCTGTTTAGGTTTTATTATTGGTAACGCCACGTAGCACTCTGTATGAAAATCGCTGGCTGTGCTGTATCCAGTCTGTGGCTGGGTGCCATTGTTGGAACAGTCGCAAGCGTAGCGTTGCGCAGTTGGAGGTGAGCCGCCAGTAGTGGTGGATTTGGGGAGAGAGATGGCGGAGTTTTGGGAGCGGATGATCTGGACGTGTGTCCATGAGAGAGAGAAAAAATTTGTAAGACTGGATGTCATGAACTGATATATATATATATATATATATATATATATATATATATATATATATATATATACATATATATATATATATATATATATATATATATATATATATATAATGACTTTTGAACACTATTAAGGTAAATACATTGTTTGTTCTTTATCAAAATCTTTCATTTGCTAACCATGCCTATCAGTAGTTAGTGACTTCAGTAGTTAGAATCTTTTATTTAGCTGGCTGTATTGGCGATCGCTGTATTGCAGTAGTTCGAGTAATTAAGATTTATGGAAGGGATTCATGAAAGGTATAGGTTATTGTTAGTCAGGGTCATTCTTTTGTAGGGATTATTGAAAGTCAGATTGCGTTGCGCTAAAAAAATATTGTGTCAGTTTAGTGTTGATCAGAGTAGGTAAAGAGCGAAATGTCTGAGTACGTGCAGTTCTGCTCAGCTGTTTGAAAATCAAATAATGTAAGGGGTTTATCAGCATAGTCATTCATAATTTTTTCTAAGGGGGCGGTGCAGTTCTTTTGAAATTAGGATACACAACTGCATTCGAATTCGAGCCTGTTCTCCTATAGGTACTGGAACGCCATCTGGTGCATATGTAACAAAAGGGAAGCGGCTGTAAAAATGTAAGTGTTGGTTTGTTCCAAATCGTTAATCTCTTAATATTCTTAACCAATTGCTTTGAACTTTTGGCGCACCATTGAATTCTAATATGGGCGTCTCTTTACGTGTCTAATTCTCTAACATGTGATATATATAGCACATGTATATATAACTTTTTGAGATTTTTTGTGATACAGATCCCAAATCATTAAATATATAAATTTCGGTATTACACATATTTAAAAAATGGTTCAAATGGCTCTGAGCACTATTGGACTTAACATCTGAAGTCATCAGTCCCCTAGAACTTAGAACTACTTAAACCTAACTAACCTAAGGACATCACACACATCCATGCCCGAGGCAGGATTTGAACCTGCGACCGTAGCAGTTGCGTGGTTCCGGACTGAAGCGCCTAGAACGGCTCGGCCACGGCGGCCGGCTTTAAAAAATAGATAAACAAAAGCCGACCGTTCTGTCAAAATTTCAAAGCAATCGGTCAAAAAATGTCGGAGATTTTCTATTAGGAACAACATTTTCTATATAAGCACAAACTTAGATGTTGATTTCTTCAGAAACTCAAATACCCAAAAGTTGCACAGGAATTGCTTGGAATTTTGGCACAACATTGCATTCGAATACTCACGTGTTTTTGTGTACCTGCTGCAATGCCATCTGGTATATATGTAAACGTATATGTAACAAATGACATAAAGTTGTGAAAACAATAATTTTTGTTGGTTCAGAATCATTAATCTCAGAAAGTGTTTGCCCGAATGCTTTAAAATTTTGACGCAACGTTCCATTGGCGTACGCACTTGTTTTTATTTACCTATTTTTAAATACACATAATACATAAATTTAATAGCAGAGAAACGTTACAAAATCATAATAATAAATGTTTTTAGCAGAAAGGAAACTTGTCCTGATGGCTTATTGCTTTATGGTTAGAAAATTACTACAGAATATGAATTTGTGATAGCACGAGTCTCAAGATCAGAGAGATATGGCAAGAGCAGATGGTGAGACGGTTGGGAGGAAATGCACACAGGAAATCGGATGAAAGATATGGACGGAGAGAGGGAGCAGGAGGAGATGGAGACAGAGGAGTAAGAAGAAGACGAACAGAGAAAGGAGGGAGGAGGTGATGGGTTCACAAAAGTGTCTCTACAACCAGCACAATAAGCAGGAATTCTAATGCCAGCCATTCACAAGACGATGAGTCAGCAGATGGCCCCTACTGATTGTGTAGCTGATCCGTCTGGCTGTGAGTGGGCATTACATGGTAGACCCAACTGCATCCATTCACATGGCCAAAACGGGAAAAGAACGTATTATGGGATGGCAGGTGGTGATCGTGTAGTAGTGCACCAGATGGGCTGACACACCATGACCACAGACCCGACCACCATAAACCACCCACAGAAAGGCAAATGTGCTGGGGGAAACCAACACCATCTAACTCACAAGGCTTTTCAACTCTCTGTCAATAGGTGAGTGACAACATCAACTTCAGGTATACAGCCAGTGCCACCTACCGGTAGCTGCGCGACCTAGATGCATGGTAAACAACTGTTTAGGAGCTGTAGACTTAGTGAGTTGAATTCGCTTGTGAAATCGTTTTCTTTTCTGCTCTTTCAAGTGTATACTGGCTGTAGCAGTTCAGAAGTGATCATCACCATTGTAAGTGTTGTGTTCCTGATTGTGACGGTAATTCAGACGAGAAGAAGAAGGTTCACATTTTTACATTTCCAGCCGATGAGAATACGCGAAGGAAATGGTTATCTGCGATCGAAAGAGAAAACTTTGTTTCTAGAAATAATTATGTCATAATTACCCTTTATTTTAAGTCGTACTTATCAACGGAAGTATATGGCAGTTGAAGTTTGAGTTTCAGTACAAGTTTCAGCGACATGCATGCAGTATATTATTTCTCACTTCCTAGGTCTCCCATTCGCACTTCTGCGAAGATGATATATTGTGGAAAACACAAGCAGTAGACTGGAAAACTGCGGCTACGTTAACCGCATCACTAAACAAGCCACAACTCCGACAACACGCAGTCCCAACCGCCCTTCGTATATTTCCAAAGTGGTGTCAAAAACCAGAGAATCTTCTTCTGAGAAACAGGAGAAAACAGAAGCTGCTGCACTGAGAGCATCCATTGAGGGCAGTATGAAATCTCAAGAAGAATATGATAAGAAATTTTCCTTCAATTAATTTCCAGGAGTGATAAAGAAGACTGACTCTTAATTGTGGTGAAAAGTGGTCAAAAGCAGTGAAAGATTCATATATACTGTTTTTCACGTAGACACTGACGGAGCACCACATCATATTCTGTACATAATTATTAATCAGGAACTCTGTGTAAGCATTTACATTAAGGGCTCTGAAATCACTTCCAAGCAAGTTCCAAAAACTGTAAGTATTATCCATGATCTGGACAATTTTATAATATATGTTGAAAGTTTAGTGAATGAAGATAAACGAAGATAAACATCAAGACATCATTGTTGAATTGTTGGATAAGCTGCTGTTGAATTCATAAGAAGTCAGTTTCAGTTAAGCTTTTCGCCTCCTGAGAGACATAAGTTTTCTTCCCATGTTTTAATATTTATTTCTTTGTTGTTGTTTTCTTCACACCATGCTTACACACACACATGCAGCATTAGAAATATTATTCTGCCTTACCCTAATACTATTAGAATCATTTGTGCAAATATTGATGTTTTTCCTAACAGTCCAAACTTTCTAATTTACCTTAGGGACAAAGTATCAAACCTAAATCATCATGATTGTTTTGTGATACTCATGCTAGATGAAATACACATTAAGCCAGCCATGGACAACAAAGGAGGAAATTTAGTTAGTATGGCACATGATATCACTACTCTTGCAACGACTGCTCGTGTGTTTATGGTGCATGTTGTAATTTCATCATTTACAGATGTTGTCCACATCTTTCCTGTAAACAAAATGGCTGCTGTCCAGTTCTTCAATGTAACAAAAAAAATATTGATCGGGTTGGAAGGCTTAGGTTGAAAGGTGATTTGTATTTGTTCTGGCAATAATTCAATTAACAGAAAAGCTGTCAGTAATTTAGCAAATCCACCACAATTTAATATTGCTTACCCACACCCTTCAGATCATTCCAGACCCTTGTTTCATGTTATAGACCCAGTACACTTTTATAAATGCATGAGAAATAACTGGGTGAATTTGAGAGATGAACTTCTGGCATTTCGCTTTCCCAGCTTTGAAAACGCATTTGTGAGAATGCAAGCTTCATTTTCTGCAGTTAGGTCCATATTTGACATTGAAACGAACAAATTATTGAAATTTTGGTATGGTTTATGTATGTATGCTCTGTGGCCCTCTTCATTTGAAAGACAAAATGTGTAGCTAGTTTGCCAAACCTTCCATGACAATATCAAGAGCAGTTTACTGTAGTTGGGGCCTAGAAATAACTCTAAAAATTATGAAAGAACTGCTGAATTTATGAAAATAATAAGAACATGAGGAACACTGTGATTGTTAAGTCCACTTTGAAAGTTCTTAGACGTAGAGACGAAATGCAAAAGCCTCTAATAAGCCACAAAATGATTAGGGGTGTTAATTTCTAGAAATATTTCTAAATTGGCTCAACAACTGGAGATCCATGACTTTGTCAAGTGGTAAGCTCAGTAGAGAAACACGCTCTGCACTCAAGCATACAACATGCATTATTACAACTGAGAATGTATTGTCTGTCAGAACTTAAAATGTCATATATGCTGCCTGGAAAATTTCAGAGTGATGCCTTGGAAGCCAGGTTTGTGTTGTATTGATGGCTATCTGGATCCCGGTACCATGTGTCAATGAGGCAAATATTTGAGGCAGAGAAAAAGGTGAGATAATCAACTTTGTTAGAGCTTTCTTTACAACATGACTCATCTAAAAAAATTGTAATTTGATCTCTACAAAACTATGATCAGTCTGAATGTCTTGATGTCTCCTGTGACATCTCAGCATCGGGTATTTGTAAATTAAGTGTTAGTCAGTGTGATTTGGAACTTATTGGTTCAGAATTACCAGTGCTTACATACTTTGCTGGATGCTGTTGCTACAGCACAATAAAGAAGTTGAAGTGTGGTATCTGTGCCTAGTTTTTAACAATAGATAAGCGCCTGGCATGTGATGCTGAGCACAAATTAATTAAAGACCTTGATAGAGGTGGCTAGCAATATCCACAGAAAATGCCATTGCTTATAGTAATGTATTCTTTTTGCTTAATGCAAAAACTATTATCAGATGAACAATGTGATTCCTTTCTCAGGCTTCAAAACTGACAATAAACAGCATGTGAATTAATTCTTGATTGTGTCATGATCAAAGATAATTTTGCAATAGATGTCTGCGACGAACATTCAGCACAGGAATTGTGTAGATCTGTTGTTTGGCCATGTGTTAATATTTTGCTTAATTAATACTGTAAAATGGAAAATGACAAGTCAAGACAGGCGCTTATCTATCTTGAAGTCTGAGGGTATTTCGCCTGTCTCATACATCTTGGTCACCAGATGGTTTTTCAGGACTGGCTCTCCCAAGGCCATCAGTAGTTCCAATGGAATGTTGTCTACTCCGGGGGCCTTGTTTCGACTAAGGTCTTTCAGTGAGGATTCATTAAACAAAAGGAAGCTGAAAACTTGGGTGAAAGGACATGCTGTTGTTGTGGTCTTCAGTCCTGAGACTGGTTTGATGCAGCTCTCCATGCTATTCTATCCTGTGCAAGCTTCTTCATCTCCCAGTACCTACTGCAACCTACATCCTTCTGAATCTGCTTAGTGTATTCATCTCTTGGTCTCCCTCTACGATTTTTACCCCACATGCTGCCCTCCAATACTAAATTGGTGATCCCTTGAAGCCTCAGAACATGTCCTACCAACCGATCCCTTCTTCTAGTCAAGTTGTGCCTCAAACCTCTCTTCTCCCCAATCCTATTCAATACTTCCTCATTAGTTATGTGATCTACCCATCTAATCTTCAGCTTTCTTCTGTAGCACCACATTTCAATAGCTTCTATTCTCTTCTTGTCCAAACTATTTATCGTCCATATTTCACCTCCATACATGGCTACACTCCATACAAATACTTTCAGAAATGACTTCCTGACACTTAAATCTATACTCGACGTTAACAAATTTCTCTTCTTCAGAAACGCTTTCCTTGCCACTTCCAGTCTACATTTTATATCCTCTCTACTTCGACTATCATCAGTTATTTTGCTCCCCAAATAGCAAAACTCCTTTACTACTTTAAGTGTCTGATTTCCTAATCTAATTCCGTCAGCATCACCTGACTTAATTCGAGTACATTCCATTATCCTCGTTTTGCTTTTGTTGATGTTCATCTTATATCCTCCCTTAAAGACACTGTCCATTCCGTTCAACTGCCCTTCCAGGTCCTTTGCTGTCTCTGACAGAATTACAGTGTCATCGGCGAACCTTAAAGTTTTTATTTCTTCTCCATGGATTTTAATTCCTACTCCGAATTTTTCTTTTGTTTCCTTTACTGCTTGCTCAATATACAGATTGAATAACATCGGGGGTAGGCTACAACCCTGTCTTACTCCCTTCCCAACCACTGCTTCCCTCTCATGCCCCTCGTTTCTTATAACTGCAATCTGCTTTCTGTACAAATAGCCTTCGCTCCCTGTATTTTACCGCTGCCACCTTCAGAATTTGAAAGAGAGTATTCCAGCCAACATTGTCAAAAGCTTTCTCATACTAGAAACGTAGGTTTGCCCTTTCTTAATATAGCTTCTAAGATGAGTCGTAGGGTCAGTATTGCCTCATGTGTTCCAACATTTCTACGGAATCCAAACTGATCTTCCCCGAGGTCGGCTTCTACTAGCTTTTCCATTCTTCTGTAAAGAATTTGCGTTAGTATTTTGCAGCTGTGACTTATTAAACTGATAGTTCGGTAATTTTCACATCTGTCAACGCCTGCTTTCTTTGGGATTGGAATTATTATATTCTTCTTGAAGTCTGAGGGTATTTCACCTGTCTCATACATCTTGGTCACCAGATGGTTTTTCAGGACTGGCTCTCCCAAGCCGTCAGTAGTTCCAATGGAATGTTGTCTACTCCGGGGGCCTTGTTTCGACTAAGGTCTTTCAGTGCTCTGTCGAACTTTTCATGCAGTATCGTATCTCCCATTTCATATTCATCTACATCCTCTTCCATTTCCATAATATTGTCCTCAAGTATATCACCCTTGTATAGACCTTCCATATACTCCTTCCACGTTTCTGCTTTCCCTTCTTTGCCTAGAACTGGGTTTGCATCTGAGCTCTTTATGTTCATGCAAGTGGTTCTCTTATCTCCAAAGTTCTCTTTAATTTTCCTGTAGGCAGTATCTATCTTACCCCTAGTGAGATAACCCTCTACATCCTTACATTTGGCCTCTAGCCGCCTCTGCTTAGCCATCTTGCACTTCCTGTCGATCTCATTTTTGAGACGTTTGTATTCCTTTTTTGCCTGCTTCATTTACTGCGTTTGTATATTTTCTCCTTTCATCAATTAAATTCAATATATCTTCTGTTACCCAAGGATTTCTACTAGCCCTCGTCTTTTTACCTACTCGATCTCTTGCTGCCTTCACTACTTCATCCCTCAGAGCTACCCATTCTTCTTCTACTGTATTTCTTTCCCCAATTCCTGTCAATTGTTCCCTCATGCTCTCCCTGAAACTCTGTACAACCTCTGGTTGTTTCAGTTTATCCACGTCCCATCTCCTTAAATTCCCACCTTTTTGCAGTGTCTTCACTTTTAATCTACAGGTCATAACCAATAGATTGTGGTCAGAGTCCACATCTGCCCCTGGAAATGTCTTAAATTTAAAACCTGGTTCCTAAATCTCTGTCTTACCATTAGATAATCTATCTGAAACATGTCAGTATTTCCAGGCTTCTTCCACGTATACAGCCTTGGACATATTTTACACAAAGAAATGAAAAAGAAATGCCCATAATCTTCATTAGTAGTTATGCACTTTTGTTAACATCACTAAGCAAGTTTTTGGTACTAACTACAGTACATGTAAGCTCTCTCTATACATATTTATTTCTTCATCTTTGATGTTACAAAACTTTCACCTTTTCAATATTGAGACAATATACTTTGTCTACGACGTTAGTGTAATGAGTATTACTTAATGGAGTGTAGGATGGTGAGTGAGCTGTTAGATTTTAAGAGGAAGGACTGGTAAGTGCATCTAGTCACAACTGTTTGTCATGTTCCTCCTATTACATACTCTCAATGTGTTTTAAAAATATTTGTGGCACTTGTTATTCCCATACCTGTGACTCATGTCTCTGAAGCAAGATATTATCATTTTACATAACATGCAAATGTCAGGTACTTAGTGTGGGTGCCAGATGCTGTGCGTGTGCAATTAGGTGGTAATAGGAGGAGGAGATAAGTGTCGTTAGTCATAGTTGCTTCCCTTTTTGCTTCTATCATTTGAATGTGTTTTGAAAATATTTTGTTTCTTATATCGAACGGGTCTTTTGAGAGTTTTTAAATTTATATTGTTCTTTGAGTGCTGCTTTCCTTAAGAATGAGGTGTGTGCTATTGCTGACACTTTTATTCAATTCCTTTGACTCTTATTCTTGATGTGAGGTGATGTGGTTTGCAGATATTATGCAAATTTCAAATAGTGTGGATGTGGGATGGTGTGAAGACTTATTAGGTAGTAAGAGGAAGAGCAGATAAGTGCATCTAGTTATAACTGCTTGTCTTGCTCCCCTTATTGTTTTCAGTGAGGAATATTTGGTTCCTGATATCCACCAAATTATTTACAAGATGTCAAATTTCTATTATTTTTATTTGAGTTTTGCTTTCTGGATAGATCAGGTGTGTGTGCTTTTGGTGACACTTGTTATTGACATACCTTTGACTCTTGTTCTTGATGTGAAGTGTTAGAGTTTTAGTTACTTAGTTTCAACTTCCATGGATGATTTTGCATGACAAACCGTAATGATTGGGAATGAGGCATTCTAAATGCATATTGCAAATTAATTTGTACATATGGCTACATGCTGAAGATTTTTAAGTGTATTTTACCATGCAAATGTGAAATGAGCTCTTCCACACTTGTGACCTGAGATGTTGTCTGTGAAATATTGTGCTGGTCATATGCACTGCTTTTCATTTTGACATTTGAACTAGTAAATTCCTGGATTCCAAATGTTTTAATATGTACTTTTTTCTTTGCTCTGGTGCCTTTTCTTGTGCTGCATTGTGTGTTTTCCGAATATGTTGCTTATTGTGTGTACTCATCTTAATATTTCGATAGGTCTTTTTATGCATTATAGGACACCTTATTAATTAAAAATAAAGCTGTTTCATCTCTCCAACAATCTGCTTGTAGATTTCCTCTGAAAACAGCAAACTCTTGTTTCACATTCAAGATGCAATGATAGCAATTTTACTGTCTCTAAGATGGCTCTCATTCTGGTTGCTTATTAATACACAGAACTCTTTGCCACACTGCCAATTTGTAGAGATTGGTGAGAAGTATTTGCATGTTTTTAACCATGTGCTATGATGATCCTGCTTTGAAATTTAATTGTGGTTGGACACACGTGTCATGTTTGTATTTCCTTTACACGTCATGAATTTGGTTTGTCTTGTTTCTCTTCCTCTGTTTGTGTGAAAGTTATTTTTGTCTAGAAATCTGTTAGTGGGATGTGATCACCCATTTGAAAACTTAAATCTATTATATTTCCTACATATTGTGGTATGCCTATTAGCACAATAATTGTGAACCGCACTGTTAATATTTAAGAAGTTTTGTAGAAGAAACTTTGCTATTTAGAAATGCAAATGTGCTCTAGTTTCAGTAATTATTACCATCTGTGCTGACATTAACTATTGAGACGCTATGGTATCGGTCATTATGTCTGTGAAACGAACAAAGCAAATGAAATCAAGGTTACATTCATGACGACTGTTACTTTGTAACTCTGTGCATTGTTTCCACAAGTATAATGTAGAATGAATGTTTTCATTGTTAGAATAATGCTGGGCTGTTTCACGCTATTCATAGATACTTCTGTATGTTTTGGTTTGTCTCATAGGTTCAACGAGAGTTATCGGTAATCTTTTTTTCCACTTTTATTGTTTACAATTTACTTCAAACTCTATGATTTATGGTCGGAGGAAGGCAATGGCAAACCACCTCCACTAGAACCTTGCGTAGTAAGGCGGCGCGGGTCTCCTGCGTCGCTCCCCTACCCTCTGTAAAGCATGGGACTCATCATCATCATATATTTGGACTATGTTACGGACATATATTAATATTTGTTGAATATCGTTTAGATGTGTAAGCTGTATATTCTACAATTTTCTTTGTGTCAATGTTATGTGAATAAAACTATAACAACGTAAATGAAGACTTTTGTACAATTGAAGGGGTCGCTGGAAGAACATGCTAGGATTAAACTGATAACGTTATCTGTTGTTTCCCAATTCACAACCTTCTGGGAGAGAGTAGTTTCATGTGTACCACCTGAATGCACTGCCTACTCTGTTTATGTCCTTGTCGTTAAAATTAATGAAATATACACTACTGGCCATTAAAATTGCTACACCACGAAGATGACGTGCTACAGACGCGAAATTTAAGCGACAGGAAGAAGATGCTGTGATATGCAGATTATTAGCTTTTCAGAGAATTCACACAAGGTTGGTGCCAGTGGCGACACCTACAACGTGCTGACATGAGGAAAGTTTCCAACCGATTTCTCAAACACAGACAAAAGTCTACCAGCGTTGTCTGGTGAAACGTTGTTGTGATGCCTCGTGTAAGGAGGAGAAATGGGTACCATCACGTTTGCGACATTGATAAAGGTCGTATTGTAGCCTATAACGATTGCGGTTTATCGCATCGCGACATTGCTGCTCGCGTTGGTCGAGATGCAATGACTGTTAGCAGAATATGGAATCGGTGGGTTCAGGAGGGTAACACGGAACGCCGTGCCGGATCCCAACGGCCTCGTATCACTAGCAGTCGAGATGACAGGCATCTTATCCGCATCGTAACGGATCGTGCAGCCACGTCTCGATCCCTGAGTCAACAGATGGGGACGTTTGTAAGACAACAACCATCTGCACGAATAGTTCAACGACGTTTGCATTAGCATGGACTAAAAGATCGGAGACCATGGCTGCGGTTATCCTTGACGCTGCATCAAGGACAGTAGCGCCTGCGATGGTGTACTCAACGACGAACCTGGGTGCACGAATGACAAAATGTCATTTCTTCGGATGAAACCAGGTTCTGTTTACAGCGTCATGCTGGTCGCATCCGTGTTTAGCGACATCACGGTGAACGCACATTGGAAGCGTGTATTCGTCATCGCCATACTGGCGTATCATCTGGCGTGATGGTATGGGGTGCCATTGGTAACCCCTTGTTCACCTTTTGTTCGCACCGACGACACTTTAAACAGTGGACGTTACATTTCAGATGTGTTACGACCCGTGGCTCTACCCTTCATTCTATCCCTGCGAAACCCTACATTTCAGCAGGATAATGCATGACCGCTTGTTGCAGGTCCTGTACGGACCTTTCTGGATACAGAAAATGTTCGACTTCTGCCCTGGCCAGCACATTCTCCAGATCTCTCACCAACTGAAAACGTCTGGTCAATGGTGGTCGAGCAACTGGCTAGTCACAATACGCCAGTCACTACTCTTGATGAACTGTGGTATCGGGTTGAAGCTGCGTAGGCAGCTGTACCTGTACACGCCATCCGAGCTCTGTCTGACTCAATGCCCAGGAGTATCAAGGCCGTTATTATGGCCAGAGGTGGTTGTTCTGGGCACTGATTTCTCACGATCTATGCACCCAAACTGCGTGAAAATGTAATGTCATTTCTACTATAATATATTTGTCCAATGAATACCCGTTTATCATCCGCATTTCTTCTTGGTGTAGCAAGTTTAATGGCCAGTAGTGTATAATATACAATAACTCAGAATATGCTGTTGTTAATTAGCACTTTCTTCCACCATCTGCTTCAGTGTCGTATGTTATTTTACACCTGACATAACTTAGAAAAACAAAAAAAGTACTCTAAGTCTCAGCAATGTTATTTCTTACAACTCGACAGCTTTTAATGCCTTGTATTTTTCAGCATCCAAAGTTGAGTTAAGCGCAAAATAAATTCATGATTCTATGTCTGACACAGCTAAAAACAGTAAATACTTCCGCTTTTTTCTCCGATATAACAAATAAACTCACAGTAATTTCATTTATAGTAAAGCTCGATCGTCTTAACATCTTTTACTGTCTTTTTTTACCTGTTTCTAAAACGGTGTTAGCGCAGAGCTTTGGGGAATGGCAGGGTTGACGCTAAGTGCCTCACCTGGATTGCGTGACGTCATAGTTGTGTAGTGCGGCCTTGTCGCTTAGGTGGCGTTGGACAAAACCACCTGGCAAAGGGTTGGGTGTGGGAGGAGGTGGGGGGGGGGTGTTGACGGACTGGTCAGCCTGTCAGTGTCCAGTTTTAGACATAATCAAAGCTCGCTGAGGCCCCCAGTAACAAGGCCACCAACACACTCCACATCGAGGGTGACTGACTCAGTGGGTAGACTGCCAGCTCACCCACTGTACTGTTAGCACACTTACAAGAGGAGGCAAGTACGCTGCGGACAGCGGACATCAAACACCCTGTCCCAAGGGACTCTTTGCCGCCTGCGACCAGCACCATAACACAGGGGGCGGGGGGGGGGGGGGGAAGTAGCAACCTGAGGTGCAAACCAACTTGCAGTTAACGGAAAAATATTTTGTTAGAGGGAAATATTAACTAATCATGATGCTAGATTTATTTGTGTGTGAGCACACCACTGTACTAACACGAACACTAACAGAAGTTCTTAATCTCTGGATCAAACCTGTAATGTTCGGATACAGTTTTACTAGTGTCCTGTTTGACACAGTCAAGTCGTTTAAATATCTGTGCGTAATGTTGCGAAGTGATACGAGGTGGAACGAGCATGTGAGAACTGTGGTGGGGATGGCGAATGGTCGACTTCTGCTTATTGGGAGAGTTTTAGGAGAGAGTGGTTCACCTGTAAAGGAGACCGCATGTAGGACGCTGGTGCGACCTATTCTTGAGTACTGCTCGAGTGCTTGGGGTCCGTATCAGGTCGGTTTGAAGGAAGACATCGAAGCAATTTAGAGCCGGGCTGCTAGAATTGTTACTGGTAGGTTCAGACAACACATAAGCGTTACTGAGTTGATTTGGGAACTCAAGTGGGAATCCCTGGTGAGATGGCGACGTTCTTTTCGAGAAACAGTATTGCGAGAATTTAGAGAAACGACATTAGGATCTGACTGCCGAATGATTCTATTGCCGAGCCCGCATCTCGTGGTCGTGCGGTAGCGTTCTCGCTTCCCACGCCCGGGTTCCCGGGTTCGATTCCCGGCGGGGTCAGGGATTTTCTCTGCCTCGTGATGGCTGGGTGTTGTGTGATGTCCTTAGGATAGTTAGGTTTAAGTAGTTCTAAGTTCTAGGGGACTGATGACCATAGATGTTAAGTCCCATAGTGCTCAGAGCCATTCTACTGCCGCTAACATACATTGCGCTTAAGGACCATGAAGATATGATACGAGAAATTGGACTTCATATGTGAGCCGTGGTAAAAATTGCTGTTTCGAAGAGCGCGCCGCAGCGCGTAGTGTGAAGCAATCGCCCTCCGTTTCTGGCGGTGGCGCCGCTATGACAATCGCAGCTTTGGTGTCTCTCTCTGGTGGGAAGGCGGAAAGGTTGCCTGTTCACGTGCATTTAAGATGCGCTACGAGCTCGCTAGGGACAGTCAGTCTGGGGTCAGTCTAGGGTTAGTCTCTCGCTCCCAGCTTGCTAGTTTGTCTCTCGTCCGCATTTGTGAGGCAGTTAGTGACTGTCTGTCGTTCGGAGTGCTAGTATGTTTGTCGTTAGGATCAACCTTTAAGGCCGGCGAATTGAGAGTCCTTCCACTCCGCCAGTAAGAGAACGCAGCGAGTGGTCGCCCGGTCGGGGCTTAATTTTTGCATCTGAGTCTGCGCATTAGGCTGCCAGTCTCCTCGAGTTTGGTCAGGCAATGGTCATTGGCGGTTGGATCGATCGGCTGGTCGGTCGCGCACTGAGACACAAGATGACTTGTCCGCCTTGAGCGTCGGCCCATGTGAGGTCTCCACGTGAGTCCAGTGGGCCGCGCCGTATAAAGCGAGGGGCAGTGGCTTCGCGGTCGACACGAGAGCAACAGGAGCCAACCACGACATCAGTCTGGCCGGTGCGATCTGCGACACCGTGAGACGGGAGATCGGCGCGCCTTCCTGCGCTCGTTGAAGCGGCTGGCAGTGGACGGTTCAGGAGAACGATTTGGGGGTTCTGCGCCAGGCCTTCTAGAGAAATCGCAGTTTATTAGAAGTTTGATGATATGTTGTGCGTTTACCCTTCTTAAATTTTACTTGTTTTCTTGGTCAGTCACTCGTCCCCAGCTTGCTCGTCTGTCTCTCGTCCGCATTTTTTAGGCAGTTAGTGTCTGTCTGTCGTTCGAAGCTGCCTCTGTCATGGTTGTCGGGTTCGGCGTGTTAACGAATTTATTGCTTGGAGTGGAACGGGCTAATTCGTGAAATATGTTTTGATCTTGCCTATCATCTTGAGAGGCGGTATATGTGTACTGTAGAGCATGTTAACTCGTTTGGCCGACGTTGTATAATTTTATATAAGGTTGCATTTCATGGGCTTTCATTTAAACGATCACTTTAGTATATAAAGTTGCCACCCTTCCACCATAAGAGTTTTCTTAGAAGTTAAAATCAAGTTGCACCTTCGGTGGCAAGTTAATATTTTAATTTTAGTGTTTTGTGCCATGTCCATCCCTCCTACGGGGTGCATAGTTTATGTGCTTGTGTGAATTGTTAAAACTTTAAGTTTAAAGTAATCTGGTGTGTTGCAGATTTGCACCAGTCTAGTCTTTCAGAGGTTTTTGTAGCGGTCGGGACAAGGCCGTGTCAAAAGGGAGCGGCAAGGTTCTCAGCCCGAAAGCTCATGCAGTCAAAAATTTGTTCTTCTGCCTCTGAATAAATTGTAACTTGATATTTAGAGGGTGCTTTTTGATCATAATTTTAAATCTGTTTCTTTTTAAAAATGCTTTAGTCACCATTAAAGTGAATAAATTACCATTTGTTTATGATTTCATGAGTTACTCCCTGGCAACTACTTCCACGCTCACGATTAAATGTGTTGATCTTCTTGATGAATCGCTAGTAAATAAAATAAATTATTAAGAACATTCTTTGGAAATAAAATCCACGGTTCAATATGGAGGCATACAGTCTTTTCTACACTACTGGCCATTAAAATTGCTACACCAAGAAGAAATGCAGATGATAAACGGGTTTTCATTGGACAAATATATTATACTAGAACTGACATGTGATTACATTTTCACGCAATTTGGGTGCATAGATCCTGAGAAATCAGTACCCAGAACAACCACCTCTGACCGAAATAACGGCCTTGATACGCCTGGGCATTGAGTCAAACAGAGCTTCGATGGCGTGTACAGGTACAGCTGTCCATGCAGCTTCAACACGATACCACAGTTCATCAAGAGTAGTGACTGGCGTATTGTGACGAGCCAGTTGCTCGGCCACCATTGACCAGACGTTTTCAGTTGGTGAATGTGCTGGCCAGGGCAGTAGCCGAACATTTTCTGTATCCAGAAAGGCCCGTATACGACCTGCAACATGCGGTCATGCATTATCCTGCTGAAATGCAGGGTTTCGTAGGGATCGAATGAAGGGTAGCGCCACGGGTCGTAACATATCTGATATGTAACGTCCACTGTTCAAAGTGCCGTCAATGCGTAGAAGGGGTGACCGAAACGTGTAACCGATGGCACCCCATACCGTCACACCGGGTGATACGCCAGTATCGCGATGACGGATATACGCCACCAATGTGCGTTCACCACGATGTCGCCAAACAGGGATGCGATCGTCATGATGCTCTAAACAGAACCTGGATTCATCCGAAAAAATGACGTTTTGCCATTCGTGCACCCAGGTTCGTCGTTGAGTACACCATCGCAGGCGTTCCTGTCTGTGATGGAGCGTGAAGGGTAACCGCAACCATGGTCTTCGAGCTGATAGTCCATGCTGCTGCAAACGTCGTCGAACTGCTCGTGCAGATGGTTGTTGTCATGCAAACGTCCCCATCTGTTGACTCAGGGATCGAGACGTGGCTGCACGATCCGTTACAGCCATGCGGATATGATGCCTGTCATCTCGACTGCTAGTGATACGAGGCCGTTGGGATCCAGCACGGCGTTCCGTATTACCATCCTGAACCCACCGTTTCCATATTCTGCTAACAGTCATTGGATCTCGACCAACGCGAGCAGCAATGTCGCGATACGATAAACCGCAATCGCGATAGGCAGCAATCCGACCTTTATCAATGTCGGAAACGAGATGGTACGCATTTCTCCTCCGTACACGAGGTATCACAACAACGTTTCACCAGACCACGCTGTTCAACTTTTGTTTGTGTATGAGAAATCGGTTGGAAACTTTCCTGATGTGAGCACGTTGTAGGTGTCGCCACCGGCGCCAACCTTGTTCTGAAAAGCTGATCATTTGCATATCACTGCATCTTTTTCCTGTCGGTTAAATTTCGCATCTGTAGCACGCCATCTTCGTGGTGTAGCAATTTTAATGGCCAGTAGTGTACTTTGCTGTATTTGCGAATGGAACAGGAAGGTGGTGCACAGTGCCCTCTGCTGCGCACCGCACGGTAGCTTGCGGAGTATATATGTAGATGTGTACTGAGCAATTAGTACTGTTAATAAGAATTAAAGCGGCAGGCTCGCTCTAGCCTTGGTGTTACAAGGCAACTGGCAGGTACTGCTACTGAGCTACGGAGTGGGCGGACGGTGAACTGGGCGCCACCCTAACTGGATGCCCAGGCCCGCAGGCCACGTCGGGCACGGCCTCGGTGCAGCGGCGATCATTAGTGCGGGCCTGGCCTACACCTGCTCCAACAGGTGTCAGCTAAACACAGCCTCTCCAGCGGCAGCGCCCTGTAGCTCACCCTGCCGGCCGCGCGGCCACCCAAGTCCTATGGAAAGTGGAAGGGTTAGGGAGTGGGGGAGGGTAGGGTCAGGGGGATGGGTTGGGGGAGGGTAGGGTACTGGCGAGAGGGGCAGCGCTGGAGCCAGGCGCCCCGTTAGCCAGATTAACGCCGTATAAAGCGGCCCCACCTCGGTATGGAATGCCACTCTGAGGATCGAGTCGCGCTAAAAGAACACTTGCGGGGTGTTGTGGTACGCAAAGTGTCTGAACGGAGTCGAACGCCTCTGCCCCCGAACGTATGCCTCCACTTTTACACTTTGTAAACCATCTTATTGTGTGTGGCGGAGGGCATTTCTGGAATCAGAATCAGTTCCCTACTTTCTGGTTTCATTCGCACTAGGTCTCCTGATTCTTTTCATGGAATCACCCGTAACTACCTCTTCTGTGCCAAGCCCTTCATCTCGCAGTAGAGCCTACATCGAACGTCTTCAGTGTTTCTACACCAACCTCTATACGGCGGCATGTGGTGGAGGGTACTATGCGTACCACTGCCACTTCTCCATCTTCCCTGTTTCAGTGGCGAGTAATTCGTGGGCAGAACGATTGCCAGTAAGCCTGCATGTGTGCTCGAACGTCGGTAATTTTATCTTCACAGCCTTTTCGCGAGATATACTTAGATGGAAGCAATATATTTGTTGACACCTCTAGGGACGTAAGCTCACGGAACATTAACCAAATATCACACCGTGATACATAACGTCTCTCTTGCAGCATCCATCACTAGAGATCCTTGATCATATCTGCGACGCTTTCCTGTTTACTAAATGAGCTCCTATCAAACCTGTCTGGCATAAACCCACGGTGACGAGCAATATTCAACTATTGTCCGTACGTGTGTTTTGTAAGCTACTTTCTTCCAATGAATCGCTTTCTAGCATCTGCCTTGCCCGCCATTAATTTTATGTGATCATTCTACTTCAAATGGCTCCATATCAATGCTCCTAGATATTTTTTGGAAGTGACTGCTTTTGATGACTGTTTTGCAACCATGTAATATTATTCAGCATATCTGGGACACCTTGCAACGTGCTGTTCTGAAGAGATCCCCACCCTCTCGCACTCTTACAAGTTTATGGACAGCCCTGCAGGTTACACGGTGTCAGTTCTATCCAGCGATACCTCAGACGTTAGTCAAGTCTGAGGCCTGGTCTTGTTGCGGCACTTCTCCGTGCTCGCGCGGGTCCTACACGATATTAGGCAGGTTGTAAGTAGACTGTTCAGGTTTTTATTTTGGTAACGCCACGTAGCGCTCTGTATGAAAATCACCGGCTGTGCTGTGTGCAGTCTGTGGCTGGTTTGCATTGTTGGAATATTTGCTATTGTAGTGTTGGGCAGTTGGATGTGAACAGCGCGTAGCGTTGCGCAGTTGGGGGTAAGCCGCCAGCAGTGGTGGATGTGGGGAAAGAGATGGCAGAATTTTTAGAGCGGACGATCTGGACTTGTGTCCGTCAGAAGAAAGGAATTAGTAAGAACGGATGTCATAATGACTTTTGAACACTATTAAGATAAATACATTGTTCTCTATCAAAATCTTTCATTTCCTAACTATGCCCATCAGTAGTTAGTGCCTTCAGTAGGTAGAATCTTTTATTTAGTTGGCAGTATTGGCGCTCGCTTATTGCAGTAGTTCGAGTAACGAAGATTTTTGTGAGGTAAGTGATTCATGAAAGGTATAGGCTATTGTTAATCAGGGCCATTCTTTTGTGGGGATTATTGAAAGTCAGATTGCGTTGCGCTAAAAATATTGTGTCAGTTTAGTGTTGATGAGAATAAGTGAAGAGAGAAATGTCTGAGAACATTCAGTTTTGCTTACCTGTTTGAAAATCTATTAACGTAAGAGGTTTACCAGCACTATCATTTACAAATCGTTCTTAGGGGATGTTTTAAGGTGTACTAGTTTCTTTGGCTCTTCAGTGTATATATATTGTAAAAAGTTATGCTCCTATGACATTCCACTGGGACACGCCGGAAGTTGCTTTTGTATCTGAAGACTTCTCTCCTTTCATATTGTCATGCTGTGCTGTTCTAGCTACAAACCATTCAGTTCATTCACATAGTTGGTCTGATATTCCGTACTCTCGTACTTTGTTTATTAGGTGGCAGTGGGGAAGTGTAGCTCATAACTTCCAAAATCAAGCAACACGGCATCTACATGGGCTAACTTCTGCGCCTCGTGGACGAACAGAGTGAGCTGGGTTTCAGCAGATCGTTGTTGTCAGAACCCATGTTGGTTCCTACTGAGACGATTTTCGGGCTCCAGATATGTTATAATACGTGAGCATAAAACTTGTTCAAAAATTCTACGACTTGTAACACCATTGTCGATTGTAAGTAGTTTATACAGTGTTATTATGTGAATGTGACTATGGAGTGATTGCTCTGTACTAGTTAAGGTCTTTGATTTGTCAGAGGGAAAGTGGAAGTGTATGATGTATATATTATAAAGATTTAATAATGTTTAAAAATAATGAAACTTTATAAAATATGTATGCTTGTAAAAGAGCATACTGGTTCATACTTAGGGCAGTTGTATTATATAAAGGAATAGGTGTAGGGAACCCCCTCCGCTGCGGAAAGGGCTTGACGCGAGGGTAAAAGGTGGATTTGGCGGTCGATCTGGGCAGCAAGGGAGAGAGCACATTACGCAGTCAGTGGCCAACAGTTGTATAGTCAACACGGTAGGTTCCAAGTGAGGCATTCGGAAGCCGATTTATGTTGAAATTGCGTCGGATGTGGTTTCGGCTGTAATATGGTTCCCTTCTATTATGGAATGGCTCTGAAATGATTAATACACCGCCAAGAAGAAATATGAAAAGAGCCTTAAACTGCAAGAGGTGAGACCAGATAGCCGCCACGTGCCTGCCACCACTATTGCGCCACAGCTCCGCCAACTTCAGGAAATCAGATATGTATCTTAATATGGGCCAGTATGTTTGTGTGTGTACTTTTTCAATAATAATTCAAGTGATAAAAACATGTGTCTGAACTTTGAAATTGTCCTGATCTTAAAACCGTTTTTGTGTCCTATCCTAAACGTGCTAAAGAACGAGTATCCTGTTTCTGAATAATCAGTACTTTGTGCCAAAGTTTCAGGGCTAAAGTGTATTAATAATGCTAGTTAAACCACCTGCTTCACAGGTAATGAATGAGGCACATAATTTGAACTTTCATGAAACTTAACTTTGTTGTGACTATTACTAGGAACTAATTTCTTAAGCTTATCTTGAGAATATTAATTGAGTAAATTCAAGTGGGCTTAGAAATCCTCATTAGTGGAATGCAATTGTCTCTGAAACAGTTACAAAATTTACCTATAGAGTAAATGACAGTTTATGGGCCCCCACTATATTCTTTTCCACCATGATAAACTCAGACTAAAGATTTTTTTTTTTGCCATAAAAAGAAATCTGTGACATTACTAATAATGAAGGCATAATAAGTATAGGTGTAGGATTATTTTCTCACGTGTAGTATGTATGTGTTAGCTGAAATCAGAACTCTTTCCATGCCAAATTTCAGTCCAGTGTGTCTTTAGTAATATCTTAATGTTGAATTAGTACTGAATTAATTAATGATTGCAATGGTAACTTTTATTAACGTAAGTGAAGTCTTATTTAGTTCTCTATGTTTACTGGTTTGTGTAAAAAGCTATCTACTCCTAACCACCATATAGTTCGTTCGTCAGTTGTGTGTATCGATTGCACTGTTTAATGGAAGTCTCTTCAGCAATCCATGTTCATTTTTCTTTAGACTTAATGTTTCAAAGTATTATGCTTGATTAAGCTGTTGACCGTGTATTATTTCATTCACGAAAACTTTCACTACTTTCATTATTTCCTAGATTAAAGTCTTCCAGCTTTATATATTATTTGCCATAGTCACGAAATTCATGTTCGATACCCTTTATCCACTACGTAAAAACACGGTCAAATAGAAAAATCCTCCCAGAGGGTAACGCCAATTGTATGTTAAACTCATATTTGGCACAACGTACGTATAGGTGTTATAAACTGACCGACGTTAGAGATATAGGCTTATAGTTTTTTTCGTCTGCTCACCGACCCATCTTGAAAACGTGAATGACCTGTGCTTTTTTTTCCAGTCGTCGGGAACATTTCGCTGCTGCGAGACCACTGCACTACCGTGTACTGTTGACATGATGTCCCTCACACTTGGAGTGTCCATGGCGAAAAAGCGTTTGGACAGACCTATGCCTGACACTATAATTAGTCGTCGAATTGAAGATTTAGCAGATGCTCTTCAAGAACAAATTATAGAGAGAATTAAAGGGTGGGATTCAGGACTGCATTGTGATGAGGCCATTGTTAACAATAGAGATGCTCACGTAATTTGCTATGTGAGACATGTTTATTAAGAAAGTTACGAAATTATGGAAGATTTTCTTTTTTGCAAGGAAATAAAAGCAGGTACAAGTGGCAAAGATTTGTTCGGAATAGTGGACAACTTCATGACAGAAAATCAAATTATCTGGGCTCCGTGTGTTTGTACGTGTACTAAAGGTACGCAATCCATGCCGGGGCGTTATGGGGATCTACAAGCCCTCATCCGTGACAAAGCTCCTCATATTATGTGGATGCACTGCATTATCCATCAAGAAGCAGTTGCTTCGTAATATTTCAGTGCTGATCTGCAACTAGTATCGCAAACTGTCATAAATGGGGTGAACTTTACAAAGACTAGAAAAACGAGTCACAATGTGGGGACGGAATATAAATCTCTCTGATTTTATAGCATCACTTGCTGGCTTTCCAGGGGAAGCGTATTACCACACAAATTTGATATTTGACGAGAATTCCTTACCTGGAACAAGAAAATCATATTAGAGAACGAAGTGCTTTGTACACTCTGACTTTCTATTAAAGGCGGCATACTTGTGTGATATATCTGAGAAGACGAACTTAGTGAATAAGTCTCTGAAAGGGTGAAACTCATTTCATTCGGCTTATTGACAAAGCCTCTGCCCTCAAAGTCAATGTCATTCTTTTGAAGAGAAGAATAAACGACGGAGGAGAAATGGAGTACTTTTCATGTTTGCAGCATTTTATCAACGACAGTGAGATAGGCCACATTGCAGCTATATTTTCTATAGTTGAAGGACTTTTATGTGAATTTCATCTTCATTTTCAAAAGTACTTCCCTGAAAAATGTTATAAATTTCGATGGATTCAAAATTTCTTGAGTAATGATCCTCCTTGTGAATTCAGTGCTGGAGTATAGGAAGAGCTGAGAGAACTTTCATGAGATAGATCATTTTTTGTTCAGTAAAGAAAGAGTTTCCAAGCAAGAGCAAGAAATCACTGAAAGTATTAGTTTCTTTTGCAAGCTGAGGGATTTTATCAATGACTGCTCATTAAAATCAAGTACAGATGAAGACTTTGTGCGGAGAATAATATGAGGGAAGCTCATTTGGTGCCAAGACTTGACATGTTGTGTAACTCGAAGCAAGCTCAAGTGTTGCTGTGAGGTGTGTATTATTTTATCGGTAACTTTTCTTCATTTGAGGTCATCAGTCCCCTAGACTTAGAACTACTTAAACATGACTAACCTAAGGACAGCACACACATCGATGACCGAGGCAGGATTCGAACCTGCGACTGTAGCAGCAGAGCGGTTCCGGACTGAACCGCCTAGAACCGCACGGTCACAGAACATAGTTGGTTGAGAAGAGAGGGGGTGGGGGGGCACCACGAACACTAAAAGGGTGAAAACCATGGTATTAGCCAATCGGGAGACGGCACATTCTCCATTCTCCACCTTTCTCAACTCGTTAATTTTTATACCAACTGGCGGTTGCAAGGAAAAAAAATCCTCAGATGACATACTGGTACGAAATCTCTCGTTGCTTGTTTCAAATGAAGTTAACTGCCCCTTCCGAAGTACAGAGTGCATCCATAATTCATTTGCCGTTCTGTGGTTTGTCCTTCTCTATATAGGCGGTTGCCACTTAACCTTCGGTGGGGCGAGGATGAGCAGGTTCCGCCCCAGTAGGGTGATTTCGGTGCCTCGCCTGCACGCTTCCCCCCCCCCCCCCCTCCCCATTGACCCCTTTGAGGCCGGTCTTGACATGGCTACACAAGCGGCAGTGGCGAGTTTTTCCTCCCGCGCAATGAACTGCAGTAGTTTTCGTCTAGTATTAAAATGATGCATCTCCGTATTCCATCCTCCAGTAACCTCCACCTTCCCTCGCTGCCAAAAAGCAAGCCATGCAGTTCCACGCCTCTTGATTTTCCCCCTCAGACACGTATCGTACGATCCGAAACAGCTCGGCGCGTTGCTTTAACGACGGCCGCGAATTGCCGAGTGAAAATACTCAGCGCTACCAAGACACCACTTGCGAGCCAGCTGCCCGCACTGTTAGAAGCATCAGTGCACTGAGAGCCGACAAATACCAACAGAGCTGCCACTTTTAGTGTAGATGACAGAATCAGTGCAGCTCACTGTCAAATATCAAGTAATTTAAATCTGGCAGTAATCTCTCCAATTTTCTGTGCTGATACTTTTCCTGGTTTCATTTTGTGTTTCTACACAGCTCTCTGGGCAAATGCTACTCGCACTCCAGACTAAAACGGCGCATCGCTTTTCTCCGACTTCTGTCCAAGGCACTGCCAGCTTCTCTAGTTTTGCTGAGGCTGGTACTTCACTCGCCAAAGTTCGACGAGCCAGGTGCAGCACTTGCAGTGTCTATCTCTAGATGTACATCCACATAAATGCTCCGCAAGCCAATTTATGGTGCCTGGCGGAGGGTATCTTCTACCACTACTAGTCATTATCGTTCGTCTTCCCCTCATAAATGGAGCGTGGGAATATCTACTATCTATACACATCCTTACGAGCCCTAATTTCTCTTATCTCACCTTCACAGCCCTTACGTACGCGGCAAGCAAGAGAATCGCATTGCAGTCAGCTTCAGATGTCAGTTCCCAGAAATCTGTCAGTAACGTTTTCCGAACGCTGTCTTCCCTCCAGGGATTGTTCACGACGCATCTCAATAATACTCGTATGTTTGACAGAACCTAGCAAAAATAGTTCTAACTGCCCACCACTCAGTTGCTTCAGTGTCTTTCCTTAAACTGACCAGGTGGATACCCCAAACACTCGAGCAGTACTCAAGAATGGGTCGCACTTGTGTTCTATACGCACCCTCTTCTCTTTTATGCATGAGCTTTCCTAGAATTCTCCACATGAAGTGACGTTGAATGTTCGACTTCCCTACAGCAGTTTTTACATGCTTGTTACATTTCATATCGATTTGCAACGTTAAGCCCAGGTATTTTATCAACATGATTGTGCCAAGCACCACACTACTAATGTTGTATGCAAACATTACAGAATTGTTTTCCTTACTCACCTGCATAAACGTATATTTTTCTACAGGTAGAGCAAGCTGCCATTCATCACACCAAATGACAATTCTGTCAAAGTCATGTTGCATATCCATCCAGTCACTCGACGATGTCACTTTTCCATAATAGCATCATCAGTAAATAGTCGGAGATGGCTTTACACCCTAGCTGTCACATCATGTCTGTATATAGAGAAGAACAATGGTTGTGACACTTCCCTGGGTTTTGCAGGTAGCACACAGAACAACCATGCTACACAAAGGTCGGCAAAACTTAGACTGCCAAAGAGGTTGGCACAGAAGTCTTACACCATCAATCTCCTTAGTGGCGCTCTGTAGTGTGAGCCTTACTGTAAGTTTATCTCTGCGGCCCACGCCAGATGGAAATATCTTTCACCATTTTCTGGATACTACACGATTACAATGTGAAGTGCTAGCCCGAATTTAAGTGGAGTGCAGGAGCTTTTAACTCCTGGCGGGATCCTTCCAAGGTCCACTGTGGTCGTCTAACTAGAATCCGGTGCTGGCAGTACCAGTAAACTTTTTAGGTGAGGACACGAACACAGCGATTTAGAGCCCCAGAGAATGAAGACTTTGGCTTAGAGATTCAGAGACAGAAAACTGGGTCCGAGTCTGTACTTCCAGCAGACACCATTAGGTTCTAATGGTTGTAATGGCTCTGAGCACTATGGGACTTATCATCTGAGGTCATCAGACCCCTAGAACTTTTAAATACTTAAACCTAACTAACCTAAGGACATCACACACATCCATGCCCGAGGCATGATTCGAACCTGCGACCGTAGCGGTCGTGTGGTTCCAGACTGAAGCGCCTAGAACCGCTCGGCCACAACGGCCACACCATGAGGCTGACGATCGTTTTGAGCCTCTGTCTCGCGGGCTATTACAGATGCTAGCGCCGAACTTGTAACTTTCAGGTACCACTGCAGCACTTCCCTGCAACTGAGTTTTGTTTTGATGGTGAGCACGCGCAGCAATTGCGCACCCTGTGAGGAGGTGGATGCGTAGTAATTTTTTTTTTTTTCCGAGTTATACTGTCACTCTTCTGAATTAATTCACATCGTCAGCCGGTTGAATTCAACATACGCTTATGCAAGGCTATCGGAGTCTTTGGCACCAAATTTCTTTGTGACAGATGGTGATGGTTCACGGTGTGGAGATAACAATTCTGTCTAAGTTTTCAAAGTACACTGTGCTCCAGGAAACCATCCATTTTTCTGTTAACTAATATGTCAAGGAAATGGCGCTGGCCCTCTTTTTCAAGTTACACGACGACTTGTATATTACGACAGAGAGAGTTTAAATCAGGGGGGGGGGGGGGGAGCCAAGAATTCGGATCACGAGCCACGTTCTCAGCGCTCAGCATCGCTGCACGTTTCCCCCACCACCACAACATGCAGTCTGAGCCTGAGGAGGGGGAAGATGGGGAAACCTCGATTGCGCCGCGTGTAAAAGCAATGCTGTCGCACAGCATACAACTTCGTTTTATATCTCACATTTCGTAACATCATGGATCACCAAATAAATTTTAGGTATTCTTTAATTATTCCTGGTGCACTGAAGGCACAATATAATTCTTATTTGGTACAAACTGTCGGCATACGGACATATGAAGACACTTTCAGTCTTTCCCACTCAGGTTGCCACATAATCGTGATTTATTTAGTTTAATAATCGAAAGAAAGGTCTTCAACAGAAATATGTCGATAGAGATATTGAAGCTCTTTGAGGAAAGCAACGTATATGTCTTGGACAGTTTCAACGTAAAAAATTTAATTTCGTTCATCATCTTAGATTTTTCGGGAAAGCCTGTAACTGTGTCATTCACGATTTAAATAATGACAATTGCGCCAGTTAATATTTTTTGCTGCTTAGCACAAAGCGTTTCGAGAATTTATTCCCATTTTCAAATGAATTTGTACGTTTGTCTACATGAATATCTTCGGTTATGTTTCCAGGTGTGATTTTTGCCTGTCGTGCGTCTTTTCAAAGCTATACTGAAATCGGACAAAATGAATTTTTGAAGGATTTTAAATGTTAATATTAGAATTGGTATTTTCCTGATAGCATTTAAAAGCCTCAAAAATTCATTTTGCCCCATTATTCAATTGTTGTCTAACTTCGAAAAGATGTAAGAGAGGCAGAAAATAACACAAGCAACCATTTCCAAATGCAGTCATATAAAATCAAATGCTTCGCAAGTGCGCTTGAAACTGAGAATAAATTGCCGAAACGCGTTCTGCTAAGCAACAAAACATGAGAATTGGCGCTGTTTTCATTATTTAAATAGTGAAAACACTTTGCCTTTAAAACAGGAAATATCTAGCAGCGCAAACGGTTACAGCTGCACATGCACAGAAAAGCTTTCAACTGAAACGACAGGCGGTGTTGGAAACAGCTAGAAACAGGGTGTGGAACTGGCAGTGTCCTCAGAACGTTTAGGTAACTACCAGATGCAGAAGTATGAAACTGGAATTTGGTTGCAATAATTACACGTCTGTTGTTTGAAACTGATAAAAATATTTTCTTCAAAATGATCTTCTTTGCTATTTACATACCGACTCTCCGGCATGCTATGAATGCCACGCCAAAAAAAAAAAAAAAAAAAAAAAAAAAAAAAAAAAAAAAAAAAAAAAAAAGTTCTTGTTTTGAAGCGAACCAGTCAGCGAGCCATTTTCGTACATTTTCATACGAACTGAAGCGTTGTTCAGCGAGAGCGTGTCCCAGTGATGCAAGTAGATGATAATTGGACGGAGCCAAGTCAGGAGAATAAGCCGCATACTCTCGTATTCCCCAACAGAACGCGGCTATCGTGTCCCTGACCCGTTTTGCTTTTTCCTTCTTCCGGTCGATTTTCACGGAATAGTCGATTCACATCGATCATTTGCTGTTGGTAGCGATCAGTGTTAATGGTTTCACCAGGTTTTAACAGTTCGTAATAGACGACACCCTTCTGATCCCATCAAACACAGAGCATTGTCTTCTTTCCAAAGCGATTTGGTCTTGCAGTGGATGTCGATGGTTTGCCTGGATTCACCCACGATTTACGACGCTTGGGATCCGTTTTCCATAATGTGTCACTATTCGATGGAGAAACGACTTTCTTTTGTATCTGGTGAGCAGCATTTCACAAGCGGTCTTTTGATTTGCTTACTACCTTTCATTCAGATCGTGCGGAACCCATTTTCCCACTTTCTACATCTTTCCCATAGCGTTCAATCAAAGAGGAACGGCTTCCTGCCTCACATTCAATTGTTGCGCGAGTTTCCGATCAGTTTGAGTATCATCTTCATCTAATAAGGCCTGCAATTCGTTGTCTTCGAGGTTCTTCGGTAGCTTCCCGTGGTCGTCGTTTCTCAAATGAAACTCACCACTGTTGATTTATTGAACCACTCGAAACACTGTTTTCCCAAGAGCATGTTTGAACCACTCGCAACACTGTTTTTCCTAGAGCTTGCTCTCCGACAAGCATTCGCTGCGCTTCTGCAGCAGTTTTCTTCAAGTGATAACAGAAAACAAACGCTGTTCTGAAATCGTAGTTCGTAGGCACGGAAATCGACACATTTACGGGCGTTAAACAGAACTGACAACTAGTACCATCTATAGGGAAACTCCGGTTTCATACTTCTACACCTAGTATTCTTGTAATTCTTTCAAACTCACAACGAATTCTTCAAAACCTCGCGTTTTCTTTAACGGCAGTGAGCTTAGGGAATTGGACTGTGCTTTTCATAAACTGCCCCTTCCGTAACAAAATTTTGATTTTCAAAGTACCCCCTCCCCCAAAATCAGAAACAAAACGTTTCCCAACTTGCAATGTCTTACTGTGGACAGTGTGCAGTCAAGTCCACATAAAATGCGGGTCTGCAATCCGTTCCGGATGTTTTAATTTTCATTCCAGGATTCCTTTTTTCTTCATAAATTCCACGATAGCGGATTTTAAATCGAAAAGTCGTTACAGGCGCGCTCTTTGACTTAACCATCGCACTTTGCAGTAATACGTATAGTCTCAGTACTCTGCAGTTCGATCGAAAACTATTGCAACTGACAGTGGAATAGAGCGAGCAGCTGGAGACATTTTACTATTTGTGCAACCAGTTTCTTGACGTGCTGCATGCTAGCAAATTTAGCACGAGGTGCTTCTTCATGTACAGAACAATGAATCCCGTCTGTCGATTGTTGTAATGTATGACTCTTTCACTGTCGACGAAATCATTAAACTGTTGCTGCGTGAAACTGTAATATTGTATCATAGCAAACTTGGAGTACTTGCTGCTTTTTGGACTGTATGTTATATATTGAAAATTTTCATCCGTCTCTTCTGTCATTCCAACCGAGCGGGGTGGCGCAGTGGTTAGACACTGGACTCGCATTCGGGAGGACGACGGTTCAATCCCGCGTCCGGCCATCCTGATTTAGGTTTTCCGTGATTTCCCTAAATCACTCCTGGCAAATGCCGGGATGGTTCCTCTGAAAGGGCACGGCCGACTTCCTTCCCAATCCTTCCCTAATCCGATGAGACCGATGACCACGCTGTCTGGTCTCCTTCCCCAAACCAACCAACCAACACATGTGAAATGTGTCTTCTGTCATTCCCATCCATATTAAAGGACTTTGGCGATCGATGGCTAGATGACCTATTATTGTACGAACCACCAGTGGACCCGTGAACGTCATTCATACCAGGAACAGACAGTGAACTGACACCACGAATCTTGCGGAATGAAGAGAGTTGCGCCTACCGAAAATTCCACAACCCAGTATCAGCGAAACGTCGTGCTGTACTACCGCGTTCTTCCGGGAATGGGAAGGGCCCAACAAAGCCGATGTAGGCGAAACATTGGCCAGTATGTTATCCGCACACCCTGCTCGTGTGCGGTTCGGCACACTGTAGCAGACCCTCCACTAAGGCCAGTTTCTCGTTCAAAACTGGCCGGAAATTCGATTTTTATTGAGTTTTTTCAAAGATATGTGTGTCTAGGGTGGTGGGTCCGAAAGGTTTTTAAATCCGTGAGTTACAGAAGTTTCTACAGCCCATTGTCTGAAGCAGTGTCACGGCCGCCGTGGACGCACTCAGCCGGGGACTCCCGGCTCACGTAGATAACGCGTCGTTCAGGTGACACACGTTCACGAAATGATTTATACTGCAGTACGCATGCAGGCATAACCGCCGTAAAAGCTGAAGAACAGCGCGTGCAGGCTGCCGAATGCAGCATATCCAGGCCAGCCAGATCGGGTTTTCGCGCTTAAAAGAAGGAAAGAATTGCTCTCCTAGAACAATTCGAGCTAGAGGAAAGATCGATATACGGTCCTGGAATTGCAGACTAAACATAACTAACAAAAACACTTTTGGCCAAATTTTAGCCAAAATGGGTCAAAACATAATTTTTGGTCCGCCATATTGGGTAAACTTTTTTGAATTTAGAAAGTATAACTTCAGACCTGTGTTCAGTGACATCAAAAATATAAAAGAAATTACAAAAATACACTTTTTTAAAAAGGCAGCTACAAAGTACCTGTTATGCAATACATTTTATACATTGAAGGATTACTTTGATAAAACAAAGAATGTGTTTGGTAAAAATAATGTTATACAAATAAATAATAATAATGATTATAAAACATCCAGCATTCCGCATAACACTTTCACACCATGTTTTTTTTTCCTTCTTTTTTTCCTTTTCTATAAAATCTTACCCCCAAGCTATGCATTGCATGATACTAACACCTCTTCCTCCTTCTGAGCTCACATCTCACTCATTATAGAGGGATGCTGACTCAGTTTTTCAGGCTAGCAAATGGGAAGTTGTGGTACAGAAAATGGCCCAGAAATCACCATTGTTTGTGTGTTTGTGCGTGTAGTGAGTGAAGTGTTACGAAACAATGTGTGTATAGTGTGTACAGTGACTGATAGTGAGATATAAGTGAACAGTGTGGCATTATATTATTTAATAAGTTATTTGAAAAATTGAATAGAAATGGGGAGAAGAGGAGTTTGTGGCACAACTAACTAGAAGAAGGATCGATTGGTAGGACATGTTCTGAGGCATCAAGGGATCACCAATTTAGTACTGGAGGGCAGCGTGGAGGGTAAAAATCGTAGAGGGAGACAAAGAGATGAATACACCAAGCAGATTCAGAAGGATGTAGGCTGCAGTAGGTACTGGGAGATGAAGAAGCTTGCACAGGATAGAGTAGCAAGGAGAGCTCCATCAAACCAGTCTCCGGACTGAAGACCACAACAAAAACAAATGTAAAAAAAGTATTGTATACCAGGAGTAAATCTAATGATTGCCTCTACCTAGAAGTCTGTAAATGTATGTGTGAACGAATTAGCTTATTTTGAAATGGTCTAAACTTGTAAATACTTTGACAAATCCTACATCCTTGTAAAAAGAGATCTACGGATGAATAAAACTAATGTTACTACTACTGCTATAAATAATAACAGGTAGTTTTTGTGCTAATTGAACTGACAACACGTATAAAAGTTTCCTCTAAGCTTTCAACAGCTTTTTCTCGATGGGCGATTTGTCAAAACTGCGTGCAGCATAAAATGAAAACAGTTCAACCTATTAATATCTACTTTGACCCATGGAAAATGAACTCTTTCTTGGGAGCTAATACATATAACGTATGAAATTTGATAACATTAACTATTTTTCGTAAAATCATATAGAGTGAACACAACCGCCAAAAATCGATCACAAAGTTCGAGTTAGCACCATGTCGTTAAACTCAAGATTGTTTCATTGTGATTAACTATAAGCTCCCTTTAATTTAGTGCAGTATCGACTAATGTCTTCCATTTTTTATTTCAGATAACCTTTGAGGTGATACTCTGCACGCAGTCTGCGTACTTCAAACTCGCAGGCCCGTGGTCAAACCATAACTACCACCACCATTTTTTTTTGTATTGAAAATACTAAATCAAGTTCAAAGTTAAATCAGTCATAATCCCTGAATAGGTCTTTTCATGCCTTTTTTGGCTCAAATAAGTTCCAAACGTTGCCTGTTTTTGAATGAGAATGAGAACCAGGCTCTGAGGCACTTTTGACTGTGGCATATTCCTAACAATAAAAATGTAGGTTCACTACGACGGCCGGTAACTACTACCCATCGCCACGCCTTTGGTGTGTTCATAATAATTCCTGAGAAACTGGGAAAACGTTGACGTCAGAATGTGGTCAGAAAGTTCTGTTGAAACGTCCCCTTAGAAAAATTATATACGTGACTGGGCTTAAACTAACACACAATGTTTTCAGCGCAACGCAATCTGACTTTCAAAAATCCCTACAAAAGAATGGCCCTGACTAACATTAACCTATACCTTTCACAAATCACTTACCTCACCAAAAATCTTCGTTACTCGAACTACTGCAATACAGCGAGCGCCACTACTGCCAGCAAAATAAAAGATTCAAATTACTGAAGGCACTAACTACTAATAGGCATAGTTAGCAAATGAAAGATTTTGATAGAGAACAAACAATGTATTTACCTCAATAGTGTTCAAAAGTCATAACGTATACAGCAGTTCATGACATCCAGTCTTACAAATTTCAAAACTCCGCCATCTCTCTCCCCACATCCACCACTGCCGGAGGCTCACCTCCAACTGCGCAACGCTATGCACTGTTAACATCCAGCTGCCCAACACTACAATGGCAGACAACAACGCAAACTAGCCACAGACTGCACAAAGCACAGCCAGTGATTTTAATACAGAGCGCTACATGGCGTTACCAATATAAGAACCTAAACAGCCTACTTACATAGCCCCCATGCTCCCCACAAAAAATTTTACAAATTGTTTTGGGCAGTGGCCAATACAGATTTGAAGAAATTTTTCATAATTACAATAACGAAGATATCAAATGCTCACACTTATTGATACAATGTCGGTCAAAAGCTAAAATTTTCTCACAGTCCATAAAGACAGTCCTGATCGTTCATCACAGTAAAATAGCAGTGTTTTTCTCAATGTCTGAGCAGTAAAAGAAAATGCACACGTAAGTAGTGGATTTCCATGCAGTCTTGAAGAAGAAACGTTGTCCTTCCAACGGAAAGACAGTGCTGACTCTCGTCATGCAGACAGGTAAAGGGCCAAAACAGAGCAAACCCACAGCAGAGTCATTCAAAGTTTTGAAGAATATTGGTAGGTAGGTAATCACACAGTAGACCCACTGTAGTCCTGGTAGAGATTACGGTATTGGTGGGCTACCAGAGGTGCAGACCCACTGCAGTCCTTGTACAAATAATGGTATTGGTGGATCATCAAAGATGCAGACCCATTGTAGTCCTTGTAGAGACAGCCAGCAACCATCTGTTGCGACTGTGCAGGTGCACAATCACCATCGAAGAGTCTTGCAGACAATATAGCAGGTCCATAAACCACCACTTGTTCACTCTCAATTTTTTTTTAATTGTCCTTAGAACAAGCAATGCTGTTATCCAGTCCCTTGCCGAATTATTAACACATGTGCAAACACTATGAGTCCTTACTTCTCACATATTGTCCATATACTATGACCAACAGAAATGTGTGCAGTGAAATGTATCTTACAAGTTACTTAATTTGATGAACTGGTATCAATTACAGTTTTATGACATAAGAATACAATAACAAAGGTACAAAATACATCATTAAAAACATAATAATACAGATAACATTCGTAGTAATAGGGGCTTTGCAGAAGAATAGAAATAAACATATACATCAGTGTTACAGGAATTATGACATAAGTAAATACATAAAAGATCAGAATAATTATTCAAACATTAACTTCACACATGAGCATTAAAACAGAACAGAATTAATAATGTCTAACATCTTTACAAAGTAAATAACATTATTAATGCAAATTATATTTGAGGATAACAGTATTCCTCATCGTAGTTCATGTAGCTGAGTATTAGAAAAATTCTACAACATAACTCTTATCAGATAAACATATAAAGACAGGAAGAACATAAATACACAAGGGTACACAAACACATAGTGGGATAACACAAGGAAAGGACAGGGTTTGTTTTACTGCAGTATTTTGCAAACAAAACTTTCTTTGCTTCTCAGAGATCTCCCTTCGTTCTTCATTATTTCCAAAAAGTCCTATCTATACCTGCTTTCTGTACTTTTCTCGTATAGCACCTCAGTGCATTTCTTCAAATTCATCGCAACTCATTCTCTTATAGGCTACCCCCTCTTAAGCTAATTTAAATCTACTGAGCTCAGATGCATAAACTAAGGGACGAGGAAATGCAGCAGCACAAAACAATTAACACAAACAGCAATGACAAAAAAAATTGGAAATTGGCAAGCAAGCTACAGTAAATCTAAATTACCAAGCAATGCAACGTTACAACTAATATGAGCCAATGTGCAGCAACAAGAAAAATAAATCAGTAAAACTAGCTTAACAGAGTAATACAAAGTGAAATTTAGTAGCACTATGCCTGGCAAACAGCTGCAGCAAGTGCAATAACTTATATCTAAACATGAGAAAGCTCAAGCAGAAAAAATATTACAGTAAAAATGGCCATGTTGAATACCTATGTCACATCTTGACACTAGAGTGATGCACCACGGTAACTTGCTCTAGCAGACAAGTTACCAAGTCACTGACAAAAATTATGTATGCAATTTGTCTGAAGTGGAAATGTCTTTTTGTGCTCCCTCATTTTTTTGGACTACGTCCATCAGAAACTTATTTTTTACTCCATCTGTAGGCATAAAATATTTATATTAGTACATCTATAAAATTTTATTTTAACCAATGCTGTAGTGCAGCTAGGAACTAGATATTAAACAAAATAGGCAAAGCAATGCGTGAAACGTCATTCATTAGCCATATGGCATTTCATATGCAGTAAACAATCTTTCAACTAGCAAGACAATAGACATGAAATGTTTATCATCATTTCATTTCAGTAAATATCATAAATTAAGAACTCTACAGTGTAATCAGGTTTGCAAGTTTGAGGGTGTCGTATTTGCGATGCTTTCTACAAAGGAATGTCAATAGCGAGGATAATGGCCTTTTTTTTTCTTCTCCACCTGTGCCTCTGAAAGGCACACACTAATGGCTTTTTTCCAGGCGTCTGTCGTGCAGCTGGGTGCCCACGACGCAATACGGGAAGGTGGTCACTTAACTTTCTTACCGAAATATTTACGACAGCAGTTTCTGCTACAGTGACAGTCTCATATAAAAATATTTCACAGGTCAAGAATTTGTGTTACAAATCTGTAGAAACAAAATCCTATTGATATAACAGTGTCCAAAAAATGTTCGTCGACATTGTAATACATTCATGCATTTACATACATTTCATAACTCTTAAAGTACGATTCTTGGTTTCCAACAACCTTTCTCACAAACCAGAGTCCCTAACCACTACTCATTATCCCTTACCTTATTCGTCGACACTTCTTCAATATTTCATCATAACAGATATGTAGCATAATCAAATAACTCATACAGCATCAGCTTATTGATCATAAACATACCACAACAGCATAACACACATAGTCATCGTAATAATATCATAACACCTCAGTCAACTCTCAAAATCGTTTTAGCTTCCACCAATAACTTCAAAACCTAAAAAAATTCTCTGCTCATGTCAAATGTGTCATCTGCCTCAAATATACTTTAAAAATAGTGATCCCATACCAAATATATCATTCAAAGCTCTAATAATATCACAATGGGTCCAAAAAATATGAACAGTTCACAAAGTACAGACAAAATACAATTTTGTAAGTGTGAAGTTATCCAACTGTGTAATTGCGTAAACATGTGTCACTGATCTAGTAAAAAGAAATGTTTATCTCTCAGTTAAATGATCAGATAGCTGTGTAATTTGTGTGTTAGAGAAATATGGTACCGATGTGTAAAGTTGTATAAGCAAATACCATATTAGCTAGGGCTCCTTGTGCTTGCCAAACACATGGTACACAAAGTAGGCGTGTACCCCCTGAGGATTAATGTAATTATACCCTCAGGTGTTACAGATTACAGCAATGGAATGAAATGTATCACGGAAAACCTTTGTATCATTGTACTTAAAATATCTTTAAAAATAAATGTTTTAAGTACAAATCTAATCACTCAAATACGTGTACTGTAGCGCTAAACTGTGCGTCTTGTTAGAAGATAATCTCTGTGGAAGTGTCGTAGTTATCGTCCTCCGAAAGCTAAGTTCTGCAGAAGTCAATGTACTTACCTCATGATAAACAAAAGTGAAATGCTTTGCGTATAGATATCTTAGTTATTACGCTTATTGTTGTGATGAAGAAAGTACTGTGCTGTAACGTATTGTTGTGCTACGGAAAAGGCTGTCTCCTTGTAGCTATACCACAAAAGTTACCAATAAAACATGTTTTACTTTCCAGAATAATTTAGAAAAACTGTGCAGACATAAAACAGATACACCGCAAAAGCAACATTGTAAATTGTCACTCACTAGTAACGTCGTGATATAATCGTGTAGCTGTCACATAAACTAACCACTGTGTCATCTGGTATCTCACAGAACGTACTTTAAATCCAGAATGTATCTTCAAGTAAACCAAAATTTTGCATTAAAATCTCATTAGCAGTACCAGTACATGTCCTAACTATGTAAGCCTGATAGTCGTTACGTAATTGTGCAACTAACAAGCAAGAATGTACAAATACAACACTGTGTCGTCTGTTCACTATAACAATGCATTCGTAATTTCTGTTTAAAAATGTTCCCTAGGTTCTAGACTGGATATTTAACTTCAAACATTGTTGCATGTCAACAGTTTCTTAAGTCTGACAAAGCATACTAGAAATGTGAAGTGAAAAGCTTGATGGCAATGACAAAGTTAAAAAGCAGATTATCTTTCAATAAACGGTTTTACATGTGAAATGTGGTGTAAACCTTTACTCTTCCTAGTCCGCAGAGTTTCAACTTCAACGCAATTATCATGTGGTATACGTCGGATTCTGTAAGGTCCATTGTAAACTAGAAAGAATTTGTGACTCAAGTGTTTCTTCTTATGTGACAATGAATGAGTTTTAATGAGAACTTTCTGACCAATATACAATTTCTTTGCATTTGGTTTACTGTGTAGTTTTCTCCTTTTGTCTGCTGCAGATTTTATATTTTTAAGAGCCAAATCAATTATGTCTTTGTGTCGAAGTTTACATGTATTCGGGAAAGGTACAAGCTCTCTGATTCTGTTCGGTGGTTCTTCATTCTTCAGTACAAGAGTAAGTGGTAAAGCAGTGGAGTCATGAGGCATTTCATTCAGCACATTTTGAAATAAGTGTAAATATCTGTCCCAATGCTGATGCGTTCTGTGACAATAAAGTCTGCAAAACTTATTGATTTCATTCATAATCCGTTCGGAGGGGTTACAATGTGATGAGTACAATGAAATAAAAACAGGTTTGGTTTTATGATTCCGAAGCATGCGTGACCAAACAGCAGATCTGAATTGGGGTCCGTTATCTGAAATGACTTTAGCAACGTGGCCAACTTCACGTAAGAAATTTTTAACAAAGGCGTTGGATACAGATCGTCCTGTGGCTTTACGTAACGGAGTGAAAGAAATAAATTTTGAAGTAAGTTCAACAGCGACTAGAACGTACGAAAATCCATTCGATGTTCTGACAAGGGGTCAAAGAGATCAACAGCAGCAAATGCTTTTAATTTAGAAGGAATAATAGGAAACACGGAGCACGATGTGAGATAGTAGATGGTTTCGCCTTTTGACAAAGTTTACAAATAGACAAGACTCTTCGAATTCTCTTTTCCATATTGTTAAAATAACAAGTTGCTCGAAGTATATGATAACAATTTCGTGGACCAAAATGTGCGTAGCTGAAATGAGTGTACCAAATGAGCTTATTAACAAAATCGTCTGGAATGCAAAGTACCCATAGCTTGTCATCAACAGTGCAGCGTTTGAAGAGTATGTTGTTTCCAGCCAGATAATAATGCCGAATCTGAGTGTGCGGCTTTTCATGCCATTTACTTTTGATGTCTTTCCAAATCGGATCTTTATGTTGTTCATGAGCAATGTCCTTTAAAGATGTGGTGATGAAGTTTTCAACGGCGACTTTCTGAATGTAAAGAATACTGAAATTTTTCTCGAGGTTGCCTTGTGTGTTACTTTTCTCAAGCCCAGCCGGTGCTCGTGACAGTGCGTCCGGAACAATGTTCTCCTTGCCGGGAATGTAGACTATTGTGAAGCGGAATTCTTGCAGAAACAATGCCCAACGTTTTAACCTGTCATGATTTAATTTTGAAGACATAAGAAATTGTAATGCACGATGATCATTGTATACTTTTACGTGCTTACCAGAAAGAAAGAAACGGAATTTGTTAAATGCCCAAACGATAGCTAAAGTTTCTAGTTAAGTAACGGAATTTTTTTCAGATTTTGCTAGCACTTGGCTAGCAAAAGCAATGGTTTTCTGAACAATAGTGTCATTTTCTATGGCTTCTTGAAATAAGTGGGCACCAAGACCAACTTTAGAAGAATCCGTACTAAGGCAGAAATCTTGTGAGAGATCTGGATGAGCTAGTATTGGCGCATTAAGTAGCGATTCTTTCGAAGAATTGAATTCCAACTGTGCTTGTTCGTCCCAGTTTCAAATAGTATTTTTTCCAGTGAGAGAACAAAGTTTTAGTGTAACTAGAATTTGCATATTCAGAAAACGACGGTAAAAATTTACGAGACCTACAAAACTGCGGACTTGTCTTTTTGTGGATGGAACTGGAATGGCTCTGATTGCTTCTAACTTTTCAGGATCCGGCAGAATGCCTTCAGAAGAAATAATAAGTCCCAAAAACCTCACCTTTGACCTACCGAATTCAGACTTTTCCAAGTTAACTGTAATTCCAGATTCTGCAAAAATACGTAACAAACTGTTGAGGATGCGATTATGTTGTTCCCATGAGGCTTCTGCTATTAGAATATCATCCACATATAAGGTGATGTGACGTTTTAAGAACTCTGGTAATATGGAATTTAGCCCGCGAATGAATGCTGCCGAAGAAATGTTCAAACCAAAAGGAAGTTTCCGAAACTGATAACAAACGAAGAAACAAAGGAAAGCTGTGTATTTTCTACATTCTGGATGAAGTTAGATCTGATAAAAGCTGGATCTGAGAGCAATAGAAGACAATACTTTTACATCATTAAAATTTTGAAGAAGTTCTTCTAACGTTTGCGGCCTGTCGGTTTCAGGAATGATGATAGCATTGATTTGTCTCGAATCTAAGACAAGCCTGATCGATCCATTTTTCTTCTCAACAACATATAATGGATTGTTGTAAGAGCTTACTGTAGGCTCAATAATGCCCTCATTAAGCATTGATTGTATTTCTGTTCTAACACGGTCCCTATAATGTGCCAGAATTATGTATGGTCTAACACAAAAGTTAGTATGCTCACGAACACGAAATTGGTATTGACATCCCTTGATTGTTCCTGTTTTGTGAGTAAAAACTGTGGAATGTGCTTGTAAAATCTCAAAAAGGTCTTGCCCATCAGTGTCATTACAATTCTCAATTGTTTCAATTTTATTCTGAATTAACTCATTGGTATGAAATATGTCATCGATATCATCCCTGTCAGTACTTGCAGAGTAGTTGTTAGTGTCTAGTTCCGTAGAAAATTCCGAACTGTTGTCTAACAGAAGGTAAAGCCGATTAATTTCCTCGTCATGGTTTGAGAGCCAATCTTCAAATTTCAAAGCTACTGACTTATCTTCTTTCTCTAAACTTATTTCAGCATCGTGAAAGTTTAAGATTGCTTTGTATTCATTCAAAAAGTCTACCCCCAATATAATTTCCGTCGACAATAATAGAACAATAAGAAAGTTCATAGAGAAGCGTTGGCTTTGACAAAAGAATTTTAAGTTGGTTTGTTGGCGTACATCTACACTTTTTCGAACGATTGAACCTTGTAATTTAATCTTACGTAACGGAAGTGTGGGGCAATCGTTCGATTTGTTGCATTTGCTAAAGGCTGTTTCACTAATTACTGAAATGGGACTGCCAGAGTCAAGTACTGCAGTAAATTTTACGTCATTTACTGTAATGTGAATCACAGGATATGCAATGTTGTTATGTTTTACGTCGTGTTCCTGGAGTAAGATGTCCCAAATGTCTTCCATTTTTACGTATTTACTAGCTACGGCAGCTGCGTCGTCAGTTTCATACGTACGTTTTGTGGCTGCCAGCGGTATGAGTCATTGCCTTTTGTCTCTTTGTTGGCGCGCGTCGTTATTGGGATTTGGAGACCTAACTTCTACAAATTCACCTTGTCGAGAGGGCCCTGCTCTGTTTGAATCCCGCCAGTTCTGATGCAATTCAGGTCTGTCGTTACGATCATATCGTCTGTCGTCATGTCGGTAGATTCCATAGTTTCTTTCTTGTCGGTCATGTGGTGGAGAATTTCTCCCGTAATCGTAACTGCGCGCTGGACCATTGCGTCTAAAGTTATTCTGTTTCCCCTGATAATATTTATTTTGGTTCCCATATAGTCTGTTTCTCTGATTGTCTCTTTGACAGTCATTACCGCGGAGAGGTGACCTTTCCCTGTAATTATTACTACTCTGCCAACGGTTGTCATATGGGTGGTGTCTGTTTTGGTCACGATTTGTGTTGTGAGAATAGCCTTGTCGTGTCCAGTTATTATTTCTTTCATCGCGGAATTGCGACGGATGTGACCTATAATGGTTGTGTTCCTGTTTTCGCGTTCCGCGATTGTCAGTGTCAATTTCTAATTCTTGTAAGAGTCCCTGAAAAGCTTCAATGTCATCTTTGCAACGTCCTGCCAAAATAATATGTCGTAAATGTTCAGGCAATTTGATTAAGCAAATGCGGATGAGTTCTGAGGAGCTGTATGGGTTCGACAGGTACTGATTCTTGTGCAACATGTCTTCAAAATATCTCACAAGACTGGAAAATTCAGATTGTTCGAAATGTTTCATCATTATAATGCCATGTTTTACTCGGTCTTGTGTGGCTTGAGACCAATATGCTGAGAGGAAGGCATGGTAAAACTCTCCTTCACTGTGGCAATTGTGAATGACTGATCGCATTCTTTCAGCTGGTTCATTCTCTAAGTAGCCACAAATAAATTCTAATCTGTGTTCTAATGACCAGTTGGGAGGAAAACAATGAGAGAATTGATGAATCCACGCTTGTGGATTAATCTCGTTGCCAGAATTCTTAAATGTTTTGAATTTACGTGTAGTAATAAACAGCTTATAGTCAAAATCATCATGTCGGCGAGTCGCATGTCGGTCATTGTTACGTCGTTTCGGTGGTTCCATCTCAAAATTCGGTGTACCTTGCCAATTTCTTTCATAATTTCCGAAGTGCCCTGTGTTATTATTTTGTGGCTGTTCCATATTTCTATGTCCCTCTTCCCGTATTGGAGCGCGAATGTCCTCTGAATTCTTGTATTACCTGTGTCAGCTGATCATGTACTTACCGGATTTCTCTTTGGTGTTGCGTATTAATTTGATTCTGATTTTGTTTGAATTTCCTAATTTGTTCGAACTCTTCTGTGTCATTAAAGACTACTGGTTTTGTGTCATTCAGATTATTATCTACCTTCGTAGATAAATTATTTAGCTGATCCGAAAGTTCAGCTACTTTCTCTGATAATGAACTAATTTCCTCCATGTGTCTTTCTGAACCAACTTTCAAAGTATCTACTGTGTCCTTTAAGTTTGCTTGAGTTTTTGCAAGTTGCGTAACCGAATCGGTAGATGCAACTGAGTCAATTTTAGTTTGCAAGGTCTCATGATTTTCATGAACAATAGTTTGCAGTTCTTTTATGGCTGCTTTGTGATTCTGTAATGCATTTTCATGCCGCGAAAAAATAGGTTAAAAATGCTCACAAATCTGTGTTTTTACGTCATTACAGACTTTTTGATGTTTCGATTCAATGTTATGAACTCAGTAGTTAAATCTTCACGTGTTTGTTCAAGTGTGGTGTCTAACTTTTGAAGCTTTTGCTGTGTTTGTCTCTGATTTTGTTCCATTGTGTCTAACTGTTGCTGTGTTTGTCTCTGATTTTGTTCCATTCTGTCTAACTTTTGAAGCTTTTGTCCCACTTGTTGCATTAATTGTAATAACAATGCACTGGTGTCTGAAACATGTTCCTCAGTGCTATTCGGCAATTCATTGGGACCGGCAATATTCGCAGTTTGAAAAGCAGAAAATGTGTCTTGACTTATTTGAGAAAACGGTGAGGACGCAAAACTTGAATCTACAGTATTTGCAAGATTGTGTCCTGTCATTTCGTATTCCTGAGGCAAGCTGTTGCCGACCGATCGATCGATAATGCTTCCCTGTTCACTAATTGTTTCACTGTCTACACCATTGTTTGCAGCCCGCTCCATTTCCCTACGCACAATTACCAAATTAATACTTTGAACATTAGTTAATTCATTACTCGGTGTCGCTAACACACTGCTTTCGTCTTCACTGTCATTTCTCAGTTTACTTTGGAGCCTAGTATTACGTTTTTCACACGCCATTATTGTCACAATATTTCACACGATAACACAGAAAAGCGGAATTTGAAGAGCAAAAATAAGAGAACACATTAACGTAGCACTGAAAATAATATCTCGTTAATTGCAAGCGCAGCTGTGAAATACTTGCTGCAAATCTACATGCATGCCACAACTGTTTTACTGTACAACAATGAAAAACTACAACTAAAAAGGAAATTCTCTTTATAATTTCGCGCTAGCAATAAACAAAAGCTACACTAATTACACAAACTACAAGAAAAAATCAGAAGATTCCAGTGAGGTATCCTCGGCTTAGGGTCGACATATGAAACGTCCCCTTAGAACAATTTATACATGACTGTGCTTAAACTGACACACAATGTTTCTAGCGCAACGCAGTCTGACTTTCAAAAATCCCTACAAAAGAATGGCCCTGACTAACATTAACCTATACCTTTCACAAATCACTTACCTCACCAAAAATCTTCGTTACTCGAGCTACTGCAATACAGCGAGCGCCACTACTGCCAGCTAAATAAAAGATTCAAACTACTGAAGGCACTAACTACTAATAGGCATAGTGAGCAAATGAAAGATTTTGATAGAGGACAAACAATGTATTTACCTCAAGAGTGTTCAAAAGTCATAATGTATATAGCAGTTCATGACATCCAGTCTTACAAATTTCAAATCTCCGCCGTCTCTCTCCCCACATCCACCACTGCTGGCGGCTCACCTCCAACTGCGCAACGCTACGCGCTGTTAACATCCAGCTGCCCAACACTACAATGGCAGACAACAACGCAAACTATCCACAGACTGCACACAACACAGCCAGTGATTTTCATACAGAGCGCTACGTGGCGTTACCAATATAAGAACCTAAACAGCCTACTTACACTGTAAAGCAATCTTCGAAATTTTTCTTGATTATTTCCCACGAAATCAGAAAGCAGGACTCTAGTAAAGAGGGGAGCTACATCAGAAATAAACATAATACCCTTATCGCGATGTGGCAGTTGACTGAAGCACTGTGTAAAGGCAGCGGGTTTGCAAAAGTGACGTTGCTACATCCACTCATGTTTGCTGAGAATGCGTTTCAGGTTTTTTATCAACTGGCATGCAGGTGTGCCAGTATTACTAACTGTGGCTCTCACAGGAATCCTTCCTTGCCCACCTCTGGTGAGCCATCTAGACGTGGTGGCAAACGTGGCTCGTGTTTTGAGACTCGGTGGCGGGTCGTCGGTGAAGTAGTGGGTTTTCTGCTCCTGAAAATGTATGGACTTTGCTTTAAAACTGTCTAAAAGGAAACAAAGAAGTATAAACAGAAAAGTTATAAGAAACTTGAGAAAATCTATAAGAACCAAAACTAACTGTTTCTAGCAGGCCGCAGTGGCCGAGCGGCTCTAGGCGCTTCAGTCTGGAGCCGCGCGACCGCTACGATCGCAGGTTCGAATCCTTCCTCGATCATGGATGTGTGTGATGTCCTTAGGTAAGTTAGGGTTAAATAGTTCTAAGTTCTATGGGACTGATGGCCTCAGATGTTAAGTCCCATAGTGCTCAGAGCCATTTTGAACGAACTGTTTCTATCCACTTTAATCATTGTTTAATCATGATCAAATGGTTCAAATGGCTCTGAGCAGTATGGGAGTTAACATCTGATGTTATCAGTCCCCTATAACTTAGAACAACTTAAATCTAACTAACCTAAGGACATCACACACACCCATGTCCGAGGCACGATTCGAACCTGCGACCGTAGCGGTCGCGTGATTCCAGACTGAGGCGCCTAGAACCGCTCGGCCTTAAACATGATCTGTTCACTTAAAAATGAAAACAATTCTTATTTTAATTTTTGAGAAAAGGTCATAATTTCCTTCTTGATCTCTGGATGACAGCCGAGGAAATTTTTCTGCGTGACAACGCTGCAACCGCATTCAGTCTTTACGAATTCATAGTATAGTATTTCACCCATAATCAGCACCTGTATTTCTATTTAAATTACCAGCAGCCAGTTGCACACCTTCCCCAGCTTATCAAGAGTGTTGATCTGACATCACTCTCTCTGACAATGAACAGTAAAGCTGTGAGAGGAAATGCCCAACCCAATTACTTTTCTCGTCCCTGCGTTTTTGTTTCTTGCAGGACGTCTTTCTCAGTATTGACAGTACTGGAACAGTTTGTCATGGTAAAGGGTAGATTTCTGTGGCTGTTATCAGATGTATTTCTGCTGTCTTGGATAGAATTAAGAGTTTTATCTGGTTTCTTTATGCCATTTTTGTACGGGCGCTATAATCCATATGACTAAAGCAATATGCTGAATATAACCTATTTCTGACACTCGCAAGTAATGCAATGATTATAGGTGTCTGAAACCGGTAGGGTGATTCAATAAACTGATTAATTCACATTTTGAATATCAGTGTTCTGCCTCTGATGTATTCGTGGGAACTGTTAACGGGATTTTTCTGATTTTTCTCATTTCTCTAAGAACATCATCTACATTACCTGCAAAGGCAAATTTCAGCAGATGTATCACTTTGCAATGTCCCTGAATATCAGCTTTTCAGGGAAATGCTCTTAGTTCAGTCTCAAGCTTTTATTTTTTTCAGTCATAGTATGTGCTTCAATCGTCAGTACCATTTCTTCTGTACGACGTTCATTCTTAAAACTAGTGAAGTATTTTATGTTGAACAATTTAGCGTGTTTACTGGAACAATATCCGTCTATTAAATCAACACATATACAGTCACGCACTTTTTTGGCGACTGCCATGAATGTCTTTTATGGATTCTAACAGGACTTCGACCTTTTATGTTATAGTATAGCAGTTCTCAAATTTATTACTTAGTCGCTAACCTTAAACACATAAATTTCTTAGGAATCGATCTGGCTGTAAATTACTTCAACATGAGACATAATGTGATGAAAACGCTCTCACAAAAACTTAAAATTAACATCCTTGAGGTACATTAGTTTCCTTGAGAAACGTATTAGAATAGTACCAGATATAGTTCAGGAGATATGACGTCATAAATACTCACTGCACGAAGAACTACAGCATCATGTACGGCATTTAAATTTATTACTTCGTTGCTACTAATTCTACTCGAAACACATTTCGCAGACAATAAACCCATTTGCCCCTCATAGTACCTACAAAACTATATTATTGTACGACACAAGTTCAGGAGATATGGCGTCAAATACTGAGATGCGTGAAAAACTGCCACATCATGCATGACGTTTTAGTTTATTATATTTTTACTACTAACTATTCAAAACATATTTCGCACTCGGTAGCCACATGTACAACTGGATGTACCTGCAGAATTATATCGTACGGCACATAGTTTATGAGATTCGACGTCATAAATATTGAGCTGCGTGTAAGTGAAACTGCAGTACGTAATTCCATGGAGATACAGATGAAATATGTGTACAGATATGTGTGAATTATGTTATACTTGAAATACGCGTACACGGACAGAGCCATGGGTAAAAAGCTCATTCTTAACCGTTGAATGATTTCAACCAAATTAGATACACATATTACTTACGATCTGCAACGAAATATTATAGAGACAAGGATCACCAGCCTTCTATTAGGGTGAGGGTAATAATGAGAAGAGAGAAGGTGGTAGGAGCAGATGTACAGAGAGGAGGAAAAAGGAGGTGGTTAGGTATAGGGGAGGAAGAGATGGATAGGGAAAGAAGGAGAGAGACATGGACAGGAGAGTAGATGGACTGAGAAAGGAAAGAGGAGGAGGTGGACTGAAATAACAGAGATGAGGAGATGAACACAGAAAGGAAAATGAGGTGGTGGACAGGGAGAGGGGGAGGAGGAGTGGACTTATTGGGGGAAGAAGAGATAGGCAGAGATAGGGAGGACAAGGAGATGAAATGAGAGAGAGGAAAGAAGAAACTGAGAGAGAAAGGGAAGAGAGAGAGACGGAAAGAATGGGCGGGGAGGAGATGAACATACAAAGTAGAAAGGAGGAGATGGCAGGGAGAAGCGAAGGAGGAAATGGAAAGGGTAGAGGATGGGAGGAAATGGAAAGGGTAGAGGGGGAGATGGACAAAGAGTGGGGAACGAGGAGATAGACAGTGGTCGAGGGGGAAAGGGACTGAGTGAGGATAAGCAGATGAACATGGAGTGGAAAGGTGGAGATGAACTAATAGAAGATTGGAGTGGTAGTAAATACATACCCAGGGAACTCTGTGTAGTCGGCCAGAATGTTATAGAAGTACTCTTATAAGGGAAATCAAGGAAGTAAGGATACATCATGTTCGATGTTATTGGCAATTTCAAATGTCAATAGAGGGTACTGCACTTCCACACTGCATGTACGAGAGGCGACACTACTAAGATCCCTAATGATGGTTCTTGGCAAGTCCACATAGTGGATAAAATGGAAACAACAACAATTCGGCAGAACTGCCGGAAACACACCATTAGACTGCAGAAGCTCGAACAACTGCACTGATCACCTGTGAAGGGTGAGCTGGAGCTGCAGGTTGCGGACTGGTGTGACGAGACAGGCGGCTCTGAACGTCGGTCGTCCGCAGCGACACCTGTTTCGCGATCTGGGAGCCATATCTGGGAGGCGCAACCGCGCCGCGCCGCACCGCGTCGCGCGGTGTAATCTGGGTAAGAGCCGGCCGGCGTCCTCATCCCGCGGTAATGCATTACCCAAGTTTGCGGCCCAAGTTTGAGTGCTGCCGGCTATTAGGGGGTCGGCGGCGGCGGCAGCGTCGCGTCTCGAGTCCGGCGCTCCGCCCTTAACCTGCTTACGGCCGCCTCGCAAATTAGTCCGGCCGAAAGGGCCGAAAATTTAATTGGATTTCGGCGCAGTGCGAGCGCGCCGTCGCTGCCGCTGCCAGAGGCGCTCCGAAATGTATCGGAACAAAGTAGGGCGCTCTTTCGTCGCTCCGGGAAAACCGTGTTAGGCGCGGGGGTTAGCGTTTCGCCTGGTTTGCAAGCCCGCAGAAATTTTCGTGCCGTTATCTGATCGAGACGATGCTAACTTTCTGTGAGGACTCTTCAAACTGATAAGATTCCGAAATAAGACTAATTAGGGTTGTGTGTGTATTTAGTTACTCTAGTCTTCCTCTCCCTCTCGCTTATCTATCACCTCCTCTCCCTCCCTCTGTCTATATCTTCCCCTATCTTCTTTGCCCATCTCCACCTTCCACTTTCTCTTCACACCTCTCCCTCCCCCATCTCTGTCCACCCTTCTCCTTCCCCTCTTTCCCTCCATCTCGTTCTTCTCATTATCTTTTTCCATCTCTCCTTCCAAAAGCTCTCTGTGCGTCCCCTCTGGCCCCCTACCATTTGTCCATCTCCTCATTCTCCTCCTCTATCTCCTCCTCCCCCTCTCAGCGTCCATCTCCTTCTTCCCCCCATTTTTCTGTCCATGTGTCCCCCCCCCCCCACACTTTCTCTTCATCTCATCCTCCTCCCCCCTCCTCCATCCACCAATATCCAATACTCCTATCCTCTCTCCATCCATCTCTTCCTCCTGCTTTCTCTGTCCATTTTTCTCCTGACCCATCCTTCTGCCCATCCCCTTCTCCCCCCTCTCTCTCTGTCCATCCATTCCTTCTCTCTATCAACATCTGATTCCCCCTCTCTCTATCCATATCCTTCATACTCCTCTTTCTGCCCATCTTGCCCTCCATGCGTCTGTCCACTCCTCCTTCCTTCTCTCCCTCTCCACCCCCTTCTGTCACCTCTATCTCTCTATGTTCTTCTGACCCCTCTCCCTCAGTCCCTCTCCATTACACAACCCTATCTTTCCATCTTCTCCTCCACCCTTTTTCTCTCCATGTCATTCTCTCCTCTCTAACTATCCATCCACTTTCCCTACCTGTCTCTGCTGAGCCATGCACATCCACACATATTCTACTGGAAGATACTGCAATACTACCTGAACAAAATGCCCACTGTGCAGGGAGCCTAGATGTCAGGAGTACCACCCATTTTATCTCCCAACTCAGACCCCCATCAGTGGACCGCTGTGGCCTAACGGTTCTACGCTCTTCAGTCTGGAACCGCGTGACTGCCATGGTCGCAGATTCGAATCCTGCCTCGGGCATGGATGTGTGTGATGTCCTTAGGTTGGTTAGGTTTAAGTAGTTCTAAGTTCTAGAGGACTGATGACCTCAAATGTTAAGTGCCATAGTGCTCAGAGCCATTAGGACCATCAAACCCTCATCAGAGACTGTTCTTTCCTGATAATAAGTAATGCGTTCGCTAAGTTTGTTGAAATCGATCCAGTGGTTTAAGAGGAGAGGTGGAACAGTGGCACATACCTTATCGCCCATTTATATACACACATGATTCAGCTGTCCCTACCCACAATGTTATAACTGGCTATCATAAACCGCTTGCAAGATTTTTCATATTGTTTAGCTCGCTATGCGCTAACTACTACTCCTGCAGAAAAAAATGAGGATTCTTTTGTAGGAAATTCACTGTAGCTAGATTTTGTGATGATACACGTTTTAGCTAGAGGCCACAGTTTTTGACTTGTTCAAGAAAAACGTGCAAAAGTGACCATCGAACGTACCTACATCCCCACACTCATCCTCACCAGTCAGGATTTCTAGCATATTTTTTGTGGCACTGCCTCCTTAAGCTGTACAAAAATCTCTGACTTCACGAGCTGTTGCACATATTCGACTTTTGTTGGTCTCTTTTGACTGGGATATTACGACACCAGCACAGTCCGATATTTCGGTAACGATAGGAACTCGAATGTGCCTCTGAGAATCACGAAAGAAAAACGAATTTCGTAAACGTTACATTAAAACTAATTATGCTGACAATTCGATGCAAACTTAACCCTTGCAAGCACAGCGGTTTCATAGTAGTCAAAAGGCTTGATGAATACAACGACGCAATTGTTTATCTTATGCTGTTTACATTGACAAAATTGTTAAGTAAAATTTACACAAATGTCAACTTTAAAATTTGTAACTGCTCCACTAAATCAATGGCGCAAAAACGCCAGTCAATGAAGATCAAACAGGGTCGAACGTGGGAAATAATTCGTGCAGCCGCAAATTTTTGTACAGTCGTAAGAGTGAGAGCTAAGCACAACATACTGGAAATCCTGACCGGTGGGGGTTGGGTGTGAGAGGTGGGGTGCGTTTCAAGGCCATTTTTTGCACGTTTCTCTCGAATAACTAGTACACTTCTGCGTCTATTAAATACATATGCCAGAAAAAATTTAGTGAAACTAAATTTCCTAAAATATGGCCCTGCTCAGTTTTTCCGTAAGAATAACAGCTTGCGCATAGCGAGAGAGAGAATATGAAAATTTCTCGCTTTGTTTATGAAGGCCTGACATAACGTTACTGTTTTCATGAAACGACAGCGGTAGGACCAGCTCGATCACGCTCTATCTGTATAGATTACAGTGCAGAGCAGCATCTAGAGAGCTGGTAACGACTGTAGTGCGTCTATATGGCGTACCTTGCTCTTCCATTGTTGGTGACTGAGAGCATGTTGTGGAAAATGGTGCAGCCAATTCGTGTGCGGGGCGATATTGCATGTAAAAATAATAATTATTAACAGAAGAATAGCTGCTGCTAAGTGACGACCTTTATTAGGAAACAGTTTTTGTGTCTCATGTCACGGCTCATATGAAGACATGGACTGGAAAACGTTCTAATTGCGAAGTCTGATATTTATCAGGGAACTGAAAAAAAAAACACTGTACACCTCTGTTCTAACATAATTGACTGGTATATAAATAAATAACGCTGCTCAGCCGGCCACGGTGGCCGAGCGGTTCTAGGCGCTTCACTCCGGAACCGAGCGACTGCTACGGTCGCAGGTTCGAATCCTGCCTCGGTCATGGATGTGTGCGATGTCCTTAGGTTAGTTAGGTTTAAGTAGTTCTAAGTTATAGGGGACTTATGACCTCAGATGTTAAGTCCCATAGTGCTCAGAGCCATTTGAACCATTTTTTAACACCACTCATCACATCCGCCCAAAAAATAATGAGGCGAATTAGAAAACAAATAGTTTACGAATGAGGTTCTAAGTCTCATTCAAGGAAACTAAGTGCTAATAAGTTCAATTAAGTATGTCCTTACAAGTTGATTCTGGCAAAGAATAAAACAGCAACCAGCCACTGTGAATAATGCTATTTATTCACAGAAATAGAGCCGTTCACTGTTTCGAACAGTAAGGTCCCCCTTCAGATGCGTGTTCACGTTTGTATTACATTTCTTGTTGTTTGGATTAGTTATCAGGATAAACACAACGAACAATTAATTTAAACAATAATAAACATGAATAGGCTCCAGAATATGGATCTGTCATTCCTAAACCGGTAATGGCGCTATTTGTGTAAGTAAAGAGCATTATTAAAAGTGGCTGGGTGCTGTATTCTTCTTTGCAGCAGTCAACGTGTATTTTAGAACAACGACTCAAAAATGTCAGTTTTAGACGAAACAGCAGGAAGAAACTTTTTGTAAGTACCGTTAATACATGTACATAAATTGAGTATTAGGTTTTAAACCATTACAACTGTAATAAAAAAAACCACTTCTCATTTGTTTTAAATTTTGGGACTCCGAAAGGAAGCACAACATGGCACAAAGACCATGAACCAACTACTGGCGCTTGTTTGAAAGACTTTCTCCATGGTTTTGCTCCTGGGTCACGTCTAGGGACACGCAACAGAATACAGAGAATACAACAGCACCGAAAACGTGTTTTGCGAAATAACGGTGCTTTGAACGTTCTTCCATCGTCACACTTCGTATAACATCTTGACTGGCAGAGCTGGAGAGGCTGTCCAGCAGCCTAATCGAATTTTTTCGTCTGCATACCATGGCCCCCTCCACGCAGTTGAGTGTGGCAGGCTGTAACGGGCATGTGTACGGTGTGGTTCAAATGGCTCTGAGCACTATGGGACTTCACTTCTGAGGTCATCAGTCCCCTAGAACTTAGACTTACTTGAACCTAACTAACCTAAGGACATCAGACACATGCATGGCCGAGGCACGATTCGAACCTGCGAGCGTAGCGGTTGCGCGGTTCCAGACTGTAGCGCCTAGAACCGCTCGGTCACCACGGCCGGCTGTACAGTGTGGTGTTATGTTTATGTTTATGATGTTGATAGAAAAATAATGATGGACCTGGTGCCGCTGCAAATCTCCAAGGGAGCTGTCCACCTTAATGTCCTCATCCAGCAGGCAGATCATACGTGGATAATATGAAGGATGAAAGCGGCTGCCAGGCTGAACTACACACGGGAAGTAACCGAATGCGTCGATTCCAACCGGTGTCCAGTACAATATGTGCTCTGCGTGTTCATTATTTCCATCCTCTGTGTCACCACAGATAACAAGTTACTACCCCCATCTGCACTGAAAATTCAAGACACGTGAGGTACCTACCTATCACTACACTGTCGCATCAAGACAGGATACTGAGATTCTGTAGCTGTGCATCTACCTTTGTTCCTGAGGTGATGCGGTAAGAAACTGGCTAATGAGTAGGCCAAGGCTCTCCACGCTACATAGTGATCGGTCAGGTTTAATTACCTCACGAACCACACAGTAGACAAGGCCACAAACTGCTAACAAAATACAAATGCACGCCTTTGTAGGCGTACAAGCAAGAACGTATCACAGTCCATGCTCGTAACAGGTAATCCTGGTACATTAAATAACAAAACTAAACCACCGACCGAACAGGCCTTGGAAGGACCAGCGGTACCGACCAGCCGCCGTGTCATCCTCTCAGCCCAGGGGCGTCACTGGATGCGGATACGGACGGATTGGCATGTGGTCAGCACACCGCTCTCCGGCCGCTGTCAGTTATCGTCACCAGAGCCGCTGGTTCTCAGTCAAGTAGCTCCCCAGTTTGCCTCATGAGGGCTGAGTGCACCCGGCTTGCCAACAGCGCTCGTCAGAGCAGATGGTCACCCATACAAGTGCTAGCCCAGCCTGACAGCGGTTAACTTCGGTGATCTGACGGGAACCGGTGTTACCACTGCGGCAAGGCCGTTGACGGTACATTAAATACTTGCCAGAAATTACATTCACAAGCCAAGTTACACCTTGTATAGTCTGTTCTTCTCTGCATTGCACGCAAAGATATTTCTATGTGGCGCGCAAATCAGTTCTTAATCGTACAGCCCCTCTACACCCAACTTCACCTCCCAGACTCTCATACTGAGCTGACAAAAGTCGTAGTATAACGAATGCACGTATACATATGGCGGTAGTATCGTGTAGACCAGGGGTCTCCAAATATTTTAGTCCGCAGGCCACATTGACTCCTCCACGAAGTCATAAGGGCCAAGATCTACCTAGTGGGATTAAAGCACCCTAGCACTCCATGAACACCGTAATGTAAGGCTAAAGGAAAGATGAAATCGCAAAAATCTAAGGTTGTGGGAATAGCTAGCACTGAAACGAACTACGATTTTTATTTATTACATAATTTTGGTTGGTGGACGTACCTGACGAAATTCTGGCGTATTTCATTCTGGCCAATTTCACCGAGAAAAAAGTATGTCACTGCACATTCTTCACGAAAGCGTCCTGCAAAGTTAACGAAATCTCAAAATCATTGTTAGAAACACTATTACTGGAAGACGTAGAGGTAGAGAATGTCAACGCATTGTTATTTCAAGCGGCGCAACAATAAGTTTAGTTATGTGGTCTTGTAGCGAGTAGTAGAGCGAATATCGCGGTGTATTGGTCCCGATAGGCCTCGAAACTCGATTGTTGGCAGTATAGGTACCACCTCAGATATTTGGCGAGCAGGGTACCGGTGATGTCCGGCCAGCTAACGCGGGTCGGTTTGCCGGACCTCTCGGGCCGGTTTCGGCCCGCGGACCGTAGTTTGGAGACCCCTGGTGTAGACAAAGTTTAAAAGGGCAGTGCATTGGCAGAGCTGTCATTTGCACTCAACTGATTAATCTGAAAAGGTTTCCAACGTGGTTGTCAGTGCTAACAGACTAGCAACACTGCGTGAAATAACCGCAGAAATCAATGTGGGGCGTAAGATAACGTGTCCGTCAGGACAGTGCGGCAAACATTGATGTTAATGGACTGTGGCAGCAGACAACTGAAGCGAGTGCCTTTGTCAACGTCACGACATCGCCTGCATCGCCTCCCCTGAGCTCCTAATGCTAGAAAACTGAATAACCCTGGCCAGGTCAGATGAGTCCCAGTTTCTAATGGTAAAAGCTGAGGGTAGGTTTCCACTTTAGTCTACACCTACAGATCACTTGTCAACAAGACGTTGGGCAGTCTGGTGTTGACTCCATAATGGTGTGCGCTGTATTTACGTGGAATGGACTGGGTCTTCTGGACTAAATGAAGCGATCATTGACTGGCAATGATTATTTTCGGCTACTTCGAGATCATTTGCAGCCATTCATGTACTACATCTTCCCAAACAATGATGGAATTTTAATGCACCACAGTGCACCAAGTCACAGGGTCACAACTATTCGAGACTGGTTTGTAGAACATTCTGGACAGTTCGAACTGATGACCTGGCCACCCATTGAACATTTATGGGACATAATAGAGTGGTCAGTTTATGCGCAAGTTCCTACACCGGCAACACATTCGCAAATATGGACGGCTGTAGAAGCAGTATGGTTCAGTATTTCTGCAGGGGACTTCCAACGACCTGTTGAGTACGTGCCACGTCGCGTTGGTGCACAACGCCGGGAAAAAGAATGTCCGACTCTGTATTAGGGGGTATCCAATGACTTGTCTCCTCAGTGCATGTACAATACAGTTGGCAGCTTACTGAATATTAATGAATAATGAGTGCTTTTGCTTTAATGAGCTTCTGGACACTTTATGGCATGCATTCGATCTGTATAGAGTAAATGTCCCGTAATTCGCCCTCATGGAACCTCACTTTTACTGCATATAATAACATGCATTCTATTGCTGAACAGTCCATTTTACCAAGACGCCTTTTCACAACAATGGTAATTGATTACCAGGCCACTAAAGCACATTAACGTTGTTTTCATCCATGAACGGCTTCACTGTTTCAGAATGTGACACGAGGATAGATCATATTGAAAATATTCCTGCACTATGTGCAAGGATCCGCAGAAATAGCACAAACCTGCGCCAAAGGATTCCAATGTATTTGGTTGAATTCGTCATGCCACCAACTGGAACTAGTGTCCCAGGGCCACTTGCAGTAAAGAATCCCCAAAATATTTGTTGGGAGGTTACTGCAGAGTCAGTTCAAGATGCACAGCTCTCACTGCCTCATGGGAGCTTCGCCTGACAATCCTTGCTCTGTAACGTAATAGTATGTGTCTCATCACTGAAAATTACACTTTACCGTACGCATTTATATACTTTGGGCCATGCCAATCGTTTTTTCTTCATGGCAGGTGGTACCGTCTGCTTGGCTTTTGTGCCTTCCGCCCACAATCTAGAACCATACGCCATACCGTTGAACAGTCAGTTTCAAACCCAACAACAAAGAAAACTTCCTGGTAGATTAAAACTGTGTGCCGCACCCCATCTGAGCTACCCAAGCACGACTCACGACCCGTCCCCACAGCTTCAATTCAGCCAGCACCTCGTCTTTATTGGGAACCAATAAAAATTCTCTGAAACTCCTAACTTGTCATATGAGGATGGATTCTATTGTATCTAATTAGGGTTAGTTTTTCGTTTTCGCCCACGTCTGCCTTTTCTCTTTGGAGAAAATGAGACAGTTCAGATACATGCCCCATTAAGCCTTGAAACACAAGGTTTTCCCACACTAGCAATAGAGACAAAATCTCTTATAGTCATAGATGTGTTCCCATGAGAAGCAACTATTTTTTTCCCGCTTATTAGGTGACACGTCAGTATTAACACAAACACAGGCGTTTACCTGTCGAGAACAAGGAAATAACACACGTCGTTGCAACACTCAATTGAAATGGAAGGGACGTGCAAACGTTGCTCGTGGTCGAGGCTACAATAGCCTGCCAAGAGTCGAACAATAGTGCGAAAAAACTGGTTACAGCTAATCAACTTCAATTTCTTGTAAAATTTGAGCTTGTCCAAATTACTTTGCACATTACGGTAAGGGACACTCACGTAGACTCCAGTAATCGCGCACCAAACGTTCAAAATCCCCTGCTTCTATTTATAACGATCCTTACCCACTTTAGATATCTCAGTTCCGCTGTACTGCATTTTTATTACATTCAGCTTCCTGTGATTTGTAAAGGCAGCTTCATCAATTATGAGAATTATTTCAATAGAGGAAATATTGTCCTGATAATTCAAATCAGAGGCAAGCGACAGAACTCCATGCGTCTTCCACTGTGCCGCTCATGGAGTGGTAAATGACACGGATGGTGGCTGTTTGCGCTCAACATGAACTTGGCTGTCTTATTCTATAGGCAATCGTAATTTCTCCGGAGTTAACACGTGAGCTACGAACAGAAGCTGTCAGGACAGCTATTTCGTTCACTGCTCTCGTTACTCGTTTGCTCGTTACCCTCTGCAAAGTATTCCAGTGCCTTACCAACAACAAGTTTTTGCACATTCCGTGAACTGTCATTCCTCTTGGACACCGTCTGTCGGGATATAAAAATGTTCAAATGTGTGTGAAATCTTATGGGACTTAACTGCTAATGTCATCAGTCACTAAGCTTACACACTATTTAACCTAAATTATCCTAAGGACAAAAAAAATGGTTCAAATGGCTCTGAGCACTACGGGACTTAACATCTCATGTCATCAGTCCCCTAGAACTTAGAACTACTTAAACCTAACTAACCTAAGGACATCACACACATCCATGCCCGAGGCAGGATTCGAACCTGCGACCGTAGCAGTCCCGCGGTTCCGGACTGTAGCGCCTAGAACCGCACGGCGACCACGGCCGGCTCTTAAGGACAAACACAAAGATCCATGCCCGAGGGAGGACTCGAAACTCCGCCGGGACCAGCCGCACAGTCCATGACTGTAGCGCCCTAGACCGCTCGGCTATGTTGGGATACCCTTCCACGCACAACACCACCTCTTTCTCTGCATTCTTTCTGCAGTCTCCGTAATGGAGTAGCATAAACGGCAAATAAATGAACCGCAAAATAATTATTACCTAGGTGGCTACTTTGGTAAAATGATGTGTATTTTTTTAGAATCAGCTGACAACCAGTCTTACGAAAATAGACGCCCTTTACACAGAGGAACGAGGAATTTTCGCTACAAAATTACCTGGTGAATGCCACAAGACCACCTAAAGTGTATAGTGAGGCCCCTATCCAGGTTCGCTCCTGAATTCAATAAATGAGGCATTAAATAATGGCTAATCTGTCCTATAACACAGACACATAAGCAGAATGAAACACTATCCTAACAAAATCCAAAACACCAACGAATAAAAAAAGTCTGGTAAGTATTTAATAAAACAGAAAACACGAAGATTAAATAAGGCTGACAAGCACTGACGAGATAATACACGGTACAAGTGGTTTACAGTTAGCTTTTAACTATATGTGCCCTCAACACTCTTCTATTAAAATACTAAACACAAATACATGAAAGAAGGTTGGCAAACACCGAATATACAACTCACACAAGTAGCGTATAGTTAGCCTTAACAGAAAGTGCGTTACATACTAATACAATAAAATAGGAAACATCAATTAATCAAAGGAAGTGCATGAGCACTGAATGGTAGTGCACCATAAAAGTGTTTTACAGCTGATTTTACACAGTAATTGACACGCAGGACTGGGTCGTATGTTACACGCGCAGGCAAAGTTTACACTCGGCACGATGTTAGATGGGAGCGGCTGCACGTGGGAAATGCCTTTACGGTCGCTCCCAGCAGCCACTGCGCCCAGTGTCAACTTTGTTTGCGGACGCAACACACATATAACCAAGCATTGATATGTAGTAACATGGGGAGTACGTAACAAAAATCAGTTAATAATTCACATCGCCATAAGTCGAGAGAATGTGCCGAGAAAATCGGATAAGCACAGCATAGTAGAAAACTTTCCTCACAACAGAAAGTCAAAGGAACGAACACTAACACCAGCTACACCTGAAAGGAACCGGGATACTGTCGTACATTGGTGTAATTTTGCTGGTACTTTCAGTAATTTAAGTTGATACTGCGTTCGAAATGTGTCACTACTAGAGTTAGCTGACAAGAAGTAATAAGTTAAAAGGTCATCCTTAATGTGGCAGTTTTACTGCATGAACAGGAAAATTTTTGTAAGCGATGATTTATTTTTTCCTTTCATCATTCTGAGGTGCGTGTGAGGGAGAGAAAGTTTCATAAAATCTTATGGTTGAAGTTGGTTGGAAGTCGGAAAGCGCTCTCATTGTCAAGTACTTGATGAATATTGTCGGGGCTTTTTGCTCGTAGTGAGCTCTGATACCTCAGGACATTTAGACAGTTGGTTGGTAGGTTGGTTGATTTGGGGAAGGGGACCGAACAGTAAGCTCATAGATCCCTTCTGATCAGGGAGGGATGGGAAAGGAAGTCGACCGTGCACTTTCAAAGGAACCATCCCGGCATTTGCCTGAAGCGATTTAGGGAAATCACTAAAAACCTAAATCATGATTGCCAGACTCGGGTTTGAACAGTCGTCCTCCCGAGTGCGAGTCCAGTGCGCTAATCATTGCGCCACCTCCCTCGGTTATAGACAGTTAATGTCCTAGTATGTTAAACTTTTCTCTCAAAATATTATACCTCTTAATAATTTGATTGTGAGAGCATTTTAAATTTGTAAGTTCGGTCAGTAATTACATCAAATACTTAAATCTAATTTTTATTGCTCTTTTAAGCATTTAGATAGGTAGCGAGCAACCGAGACCACGAACCATGGACCATGAACCACGAATCAGGAACCGGGTCAGTAAGTTAGCAACACATTTTACTAAGAAGTGCCTATTACTTGTCGTCTTACGCTTCATTTAATAAATAGCTCTGAGCACTACGGGACTTAACTGCTGTGGTCATCAGTCCCCTAGAACTTAGAACTACTTAAACCTAACTAAACAAAGGACATCACACATATCCATGCCCGAGGCAGGATTCGAACCTGCGACCGTAGCGGTCGCGCGGTTCCAGACTGTAGCTTCATTTAATACTAATCAATCATAAAAAAATGAATACTTAGCTTCGTTGGCTCCAATTTGTGTCGTCGATGGTATCAGGTAGGGAATTAAATGCTGATCTGAAAAGCTACATGTGACATTTTGTATCCATCTGTAGTACTGTTCTTGAGATGAAGTTAATTCTAAGTTGACACCTTGTTCGCCAATTTTCATTTCACAATATATCCATTAATGAACATTATTTAACGACAACCCTCTTCCACAACTATATGCTGATTAAACAAGCAGATCAAATGCGGCTGCTAACCAACGTACACGAAACCTACGTTCCTTCATGCGACACTACGCGCTGCTATAGCTCGTGCAAAACCTCCAGAGTATTGGGAAGACAGAGAGGCCGCAGTCGGCCATTTGGCCGTCGACAATCGACCTCCTGCGGACAAGACACTATCGATCGATACCTAGATCGATCGTCAGAAAGACATACATCATAGTCCACTACTAAATTCATCTTCGTAAAAACGCTTTCTCAATACGATCAAGATCCCGTCCAGTTGCAGGTAGCACTGGCCGTCATTAATATCGCTCAGAGGTTGGTATCCTGTGGCCAGTGCCTTTATTCTCCTCAAATTAGCAGAAGGTTAGAATATTGGGGAATCCTGTAACATGGACTAGGAAATTTCATCGTTTCATGTGAACGTAGGAAATATTCGTCAGACAGTATTTCCGAACGGTGGCGAAACCTGAAGCCACAGAGAAAAGCTTCATAGAATAAAGAACTCTGAATTAACTTTCTACGGAAGGCCACAGATTGGAAAAAAGAATATCATATAAAATCATAAGTGAATAAAAGCCTTGCACACACCACTTCATTTTTGGACCATTTAGTGAAACAGTTAGCTGATGGGAAAGTGAAAACAGATAGGCTTCTAATTGTCTGATGTTGAAATTCCCACCTTGTTACGATAATGAATGGAAACGGCGGTAGGTAAGTCGAGGCAAGAGTCCACAGTCTCAAATTAGATCTGTGATACCGTCCGTAGATTGCATGCGGTGTACGTATCCTCTGAAGTTCCAGCCGAAGCTGAACAGAGAGGCATAACAATGTGGTGATCCCATTGTGTACAAACCTCTCCACAAAGCCGCGAACCTTTTCGGTCGAGTCTCTAGCAAACAAGAGAGTCACTTAGGTACACGTTGTATAATATCTCCCATATTCTGCCCCTAATAGATTCACGGAATTACCTCGGAAACACTAAAACATCTATTCTGATATTTTCTTCGTTTTTATCAGCGCGAACTAATTTATCACTAAAGCGAATAACTAGGAATATAGTGGGGTAATTGAGATAATAGACATTGTTTCATAACAGCCAACGAAACAACTTACAGCTTAGAGTGAGTAATAATGAGAAGGGATAACTTTCTTCGTTCATTTCCCTTATTTGAGATATTGAAAGTATAGTAAAGAAAGGAGCATTTCATGAACGGTACGAATACCAGGTAACGCCATATGTGAACAGAGAACGGTACTTCGTAAGCATTCAACAATTCATTTCTAAAAGATCCGTTCAGTCAGAGTGCAGACTTGCCCGACGTCGTATAACACCGGCAACAAGAATCCCGAATGGATACGGGTGTTATGATATCTCCACCCAATCAAATCTGTAACCTCTGCATATTGCAAAGATCGCCTTTTCGGTAAGCTCCGCTCCTTCCGTTTCGCCACTCATCAGACGAAACTCCACGAGGCAGTCGCCAACTTTGGAATCCCGCTATGTAATTACCCGCAAGTGTCACGAACCTTGTTCGACAGTCAAAATTCTGCTGCCGCATCGTGAGATCTTTCGAGAAACGGACATTCGGCAGTTTCTAGATGCAAAAACTCTAAGCCACAGCAATCGTGTCATTTGATTTGCTAAACTACAAATGCGCACCGATGAAGTAATGAAGTAATTACTCTTCAACTGGTTATTTGCAAACATAGCGTCAGTTTTCAATGCCTGCTAATTCTTTATCTGTAGTGTAGACCATATAAAATGCTAAGAGTACCACACAATTTTCGCTTACGAACATCCTAAGCATAAGACAGTTATTTTCACTTTCTATCCGTGACCTATCGGGAATTCTCTAAGTCAGGTATCTACAAATATAGGTGCATAGAATGTTCAATCGAGCATGTCGGTCAAACAGGGAGAGCTTTCGCTGTGAAGTCTAGCGAGCATCTACTTACAAAGAAAGGTCAGGTGAAAAAATTTTCCCCTTTAGCCCAGAACCTCAAATTTTCTGGCCATCGGCCCCCAGATTTAGAAAACCTTAAAATCCTTCACGTGGTAGTCAAAGGCAAGAAACTGAATTTATTGGAAGAGTTTGACATTTCTAATCATATCTATTTCAGATTTCTAAATCTAATAAATGGACATGTCTTTACGAAATATCAAACATTTTTTGATATTACGATGTTTACCTTTAAATGATGGTTGCCACCTGTATTACGTAATGAATATTTTATTTAAGCCTTATCCATCAGTTACTTAGGTCATAGCGCGCCACCTTATGAATCTTCTCACTATGGCTCCACGGGGCTTTGCCACTTGTTTGGCGGTATGGTTGCCGACATAACAGCTCGTGCTCGAAGTGTTGGAAACAGACCATAGTTGTGTTCATGGGATGATGTCTTCGTTGGTAAGTTACCGGAGTTACAATTAATTTTCTGGTTTAGCATTGTTTCTGGCTTCGTTGCTTCATGTCTTTACTAAAATTTTAACTGTTGCTTTATTCCCATTAGTGCCCATGATGATGATGATGATGTTTGGTTTGTGGGACGCTCACCCGCGCGGTCGTCAGCGTTCGTACAAATTCCCAATCTGTACACAGTCCAATCTAGCCACTTTCCCGAATGATGAGAACAATACAAACACACAGTCCGCAGGCAGAGATAATCCCCGACCCCGCAAGGAATCCGGGACCCCGTAATACAGAGGTAGCAAAGCTAGCCTCTAGACCACGGACCTCTAGACTGTGGACTATTAGGGCCTAGTCATTTGCCAAAGGTGCATTAGCCTAGCCATTATTTGGGTGTATTACGCACTCATGAGTTCTTTCCGCTCACTGAATATGCCTAAGTTAGGTACGCCTTGTACACTTTTGTAGCGTTCTTTTTGCTACTGCCATTACCTTTATTCGTGTTGCTTGTAGGTGATGCAATGAAGCATTGAGAGTGACTATCTGGCTGTTACCTCCCAGTTCTTTGGGAGTCTTCATCACGTTTGACACGTCGGTTACGAGTAGAAAGAATTTTATCGGTGATGTAATGAAGCACCGACAATAGCTCTCTGCCTGTTACCTCCCACACCTATGGGACCCTTTAATTATGTTTGACCCGTCGGTTACAATTAGCACGAATTTTTATTGATAAGGACAGGTACGGTGCAGTATTTTGTGAGTTGAAATTTATACCCCTCGCCACCCGCTGAAACACAAATGTGGCCCTGTGCTCCATAGTCCAATCGCTGTATGTCTCCCCCTTGTTATTCTCAATTTATTAATTTATTATTGCCTTTATTAAGAATTTATATTTATACCAGTTTATTATTTCCCCAGATTGTCTGACGATGCCTAGAACAGGGGAAACGCATCATATGTGGAGAATAAATAAACCTACCTTGGGCAACCAATACTGTTTTTTCAGTTCCAGTCGAAGTCTGTAACTATCGCCCATGCGTAAACAAGGGTGTCGAATCCTGGTAGTGGAAGAAATCTGTTATCGCCAGCAAGTGGTCGGTAAGGGAGGAGAACTGGCGGCATAAGTTCCCCAGTCACCCGATTCTGCACCAGTGTCGTTAATAAACCCCAAAACATTCCTCAGCGTGTGATGAAGGAGGCCGCGTGGCACTGTCCACGGCAATCCGTCAGTTGGATGGCGACGTTTACTCGCCATGGTGCTCCTGGGGAAGTGGAAGTTGTTTCACACTATCCCTCATTTCACCATCATTCAACAGAAGTTAGCAATCAGGCTTGCTTTTATTAGAGTCTTTGTGTTGCTTTCACTACATCTCCTAACTTCCTGGACAATTCGACTATCCTCTCTAAATTTTCCCGTCGGACGGTTTCTTGTGCAGCGAACGCAAGGCTATTTGCGCTAGTGCGCATTGCCGTGTGGTTCTCTTCGAGAGTGGTGCAGTGGACTTCCTGGTGGCTGTATTCAGGAATACATTAATACAAGCAGCTCAGGAATGAAATCACTATGAAGTGCAGTGAAGCTAGGACGAAATGTATTCGTGATAAATGTGAAGGTACTGTCGGAAGGGCTCACTCGGCTTATGGGAAAGTCGAAACAACCTTCGGTGACCTTAAAAGCAGGGGTGGTAACATTATGTGTGCAACCGAAATTCCGCTGTTAACTGCTGAGTGGAGAGCGGATAGGTCAAGAGGGTACATTGAGGGTCTGTATGAGAGGGAAGATTTGTCTCTTGTCATAGAAGAAGAAGCAGAAGTAGATTTCGAAGAAATAGGGTTATATATGTCTCTGAGCACTATGGGACTTAACATCTGAGGTCATCAGTCCCCTAGAACTACTTAAACCTAACTAACCTAAGGACATCACACAACACGCAAACATCACGAGGCAGAAAAAATCCCAAACCCCGCCGGGAATCGAACCCGGGAACCCGGGCGTGGAAAGCGAGAACGCTACCGCACGACCACGTGCTGCGGACAATGAACAGTCTAATGACTACAGAATATGGATTGTGAGTAAAACGAAGAAAGACGAAAGTAATGAGCAGTAGCAGAAACTAGAACAGCGAGAAACTTAACATGAGGATTGATGATCACGAAGTACATGAACTTAAAGAATTCTATTACCTAGCAGCAAAACGACGAAACATGGACGGAGCAAGGAGGACAGCAAAAGCAGACAAGCATTATCAAACATGGGTGTAGATTTGAGGAAGACATTTCTGAGAATGTAAGTCTAGATCACAGCATTGTATGGTAGTGAAAGATGCACTGTGTGAAAATCAAAGCAGTAGAAAATCAAAGCATTTGACGTGTGGTGCTACAGATGAATATTGCAAATTAGGTGGACTGATAAGGCAAGGAATGAAGAGGTTCTGTGAAGAATCGGCGAGGAAAGGAAAATGTGGAAAACACTGACAAGGAGAAGGGTTAGGATGATAGGACGTCTGTTAAGACATCAGGGGATAACTTCCATGGTACTTGAAGGGGCTGTAGAGGGCAAAATTGTAGAGGAAGGCAGAGATTGGAATACATTCAGCAGATAATTGACGACGTAGGTGGTCGCAAGTACTGCCCTAAGATGAAGAGGTTGGCACAGGAGAGCAATTCGTGGCGTGCCACAACAAACCAGTCAGAAGCCTGATGACTAAAAAAAAAAAAAAAAACCAGAATAATCGTGCCAGCGACGCGGACTGCAACGGCAGCATCCTGAAGAGCAGACCAGGAGAGTGTCTGCTATTTTGCAGTTCTGTGGAGCAGACTCTTGTAGAGTCTGAAATGAACCGGCGACATGGGGCCAGACTACTGTGGGAGTCCTGCCAGTTATTCTTACTGTGTTATCCTGTCGCCACAGTGTTAATTCTAGCTGGTCTAGAGAGCTGAACGGTATGCCGGTGGTTTCCTTCTACCGAGTCCTCTAGAAAGCAGTCAGAATTTTTGTACTACTTACTCTGTTCCCGCAGCCTGGTTACACCTGAAAGCCGTGTTATGTTTAGTCTCACGTCAACGTTTGAGCATTACTGTGACCTCGCGTTAGTCACGTTCTTTCAACATCCTAATAATCAGCGGTTGCACGTAAAAAGTATAGAAGTGCCTACTCCGTGTTTTATTTTGGTTTCCAGTGTTAACAAATCTGTGTTTCAGCTATGTCTACCTAAATGTTTTTCTTTGTTAAAGGCCACCTTTATGATTGATGTTGCAACGTATTCCTTCCAGTACTAGTGGTGGTATAAGTCCACCTAAGTAGGTTGATTACCGTCGCTTTGACATGTCCTACCGCTCCTGCAAGCTACCGTCTGCAGCACATGGTTTCTTAAATTCGTGTGGTCCACGAAATTACTGGCCCCTGCGAGTTATTGCTGGGTATTAATAATTTCTAGCGGAAGGTTTTAACGAACCGGTAGAAATTTTAACGCAACGGATAACGCATTTTTTGAACCAGAAGGCACCTATACAGGGCATAACAGGCATTATATACCTTTTATTTGCTTTCATGACCCAGGATTCGACTGTGGTACTGACTGCCACCTATTCTTTATGATGGAACGAGTAAATAATTAGTCGAGGGTAGAGATTAATTGATATTTATTCAGTACCGATGGTATTTCAACAACTAGTCGCGTTTCTCTTGCAATGTACATCATCAAAACCGTCTCTAGTTAACATGGTTCAGTTTCGCCACGTAATTATGGAACGGGACAGAGGAGCGCAGACCTGGCTTCAATGTAATTTTATACAACCGCACAATTATACCTAATCCCTCGGTTATTACATTCAGTTACTATAGATTACTCAGAACACATACCGCAAAGACAATACAAGCAAAACTAGGTCAGGGTGGAAGAGTATTTCGCAAATCTTTATCATATCAGTAGGCATTAAGATCCGATACTTTTCCTAGTGGCACGAGTATTTTACTTAACTCGTTATGGGGGTGCACAAGAAACATCACGTCAGCGTTGTTCAACCCACATGGCCAAGTTTCAGTAGCCAACGGGAACCCAGAAAAATATGGACACTCACGATGATTCCTTCCCTATTTTACACTCGCTCACTATCGTATGATTATTCATCGTGTACAATACATTTTCAGACCGAAACTACAGTTTATCAACGCGGCGGTTGCTCCAACCAACCACGTGGCGTGAAAGCAAGTTCACAAAGAAAACATGGAAAATAAATTAAAAAAAAAAACAAAATATTACTGTAAATGGAAGAGCAGATTAAAATACATTGAATGAGTGAATTTCCGTTAAGCACAGAGCAATAACCTGACCGTGAGCTTAAGGTACATGGTGCTTTGCCTGAACAAGGCACTAACGCAAGGTCTACTGAAATTCGAGTAAAGTAAGAAAATCAATTCCCTTATGGGTTTCAGTGGTAATTTCGCACCTGATTTCAACGTCTGGACTTCATTACAGAGCAGATTTCAGACAATCTAATACCTATGTTAACATTACCAAAACGAGAGCTGCGTCTCCATGTCTGTCCAGCACCACGACCCAGGAACAAGTGCTCTTCCAACCGAATTGGTCTAACCGTTCCGCTTACAAACGTGATAGGGGTGACGCGCCAACCTGACAGAGCCAATACGCGCGCCTTCATGTCATCTTTGCCCTGACCTGCAAACTTGGTCTCTGCTAAACTTGTTCACGCTTGTGGGGTTGGTACTACCCTACCCCAGAACGACCATTCATGCAGTGTTACAATCTGTGCCTAAAGCTTTCTGCTAGTTCACACACACTCATTTATACCGTCCAGGCCGCACAAAGGAAAGGAACATGGGAAACGTGGTACACAACAGAAAAAAATTAAATAAATAACACTGTTTAGTCCATTCTATCCTTTTGGACACCAGCTGAGGTATTACCTGCAAGAGAAGAGACTCTGGCTAAAAATTTCTGCGTGCTAGAAATTTAATAAAATATTTTACGGTACAACAAGTTCCGTTTCAATGCTTTGTTGAAAACCCAGGAATCAGGCATTTGACAACTACCCTAGTTTCTAATGAGATGCTATAGCTCCTACGCCTGAGATTTGAGTTATTTTGTTTTTGTGTATTTAATCTTTATAGTCTAAACTGTTCACTCGCTGAAGTTAAGTAACGATTCTTGCTCCTTTCAAAATTTGTTCATGCAGGGAACTTTGCTTTAACGTCTTTTATAAGTTTTAATGGTGTTTATGGTAATTGCAAATTCATTCCTCTCTAACCGAATTAGACGAAAGCGGAACTAAGTTTTCTAACTCAGGCTTTGATTTGTATAGTTCTTATCTAATATCGATGAGACTGATGTCCGTTTCGAATCGTTCTTTCCCTAACAACAGTTCGTGTGTAACAGTTGTGTTTCAGGTTGCTTTCACATGGACCCCATCACACTGTTAAAGTGTTATTTCTCATAGTACGGTGTCATCCTAAATTGTAATATGAAGTAGACAGCATGTGGTATTCATTCTGTGAAATTGAAAACACTGTTATTGGGTTTTAATATTGAAGTTAGAATTTCTGTGTAATAAATTATTTTAAGCAGAGTGAGTAATGTAATTTCATGCAGCACCTTACTACTTCGTTTCCGCCCCTGTGACTACAACAGTTCTCAGACTGTGCTGTAAACCCAACCATTAGAGCCACCTATACTCAGTATGTGCAGTCCTTAACATGGACTGTACGCCGTACAGCGCAGCGCCACGAAACGGCATCAAGTAGGCGCTGACCCGCGGGCCAATGGAAAGAGCGGGCAGCGGGCAGCGCCACAGATCCAGCCCACCCTCTCAACACTGACTTAACCTGCCGGCCATCGCTGGTCGGCCCCAGAATCGTCGCAGATCTGGAGAGCATTAGTCGGTAACAGATTTCGAGATCATCAGTACAGAGTAATAAGAAGACGACACTTCACCTGCGTTCTGCGGGTAGTAATAGCGTGTAAAGGTAATTGAACTTAGGAGGCACAAAAGCACCTCGAGCCACCGTATAACCAGAAGTTGTTTGTTTTCTTTTTTGAAAAAAATTGTTCTAATAATCTGAAAATGTTACGTACAGATCATTTTGGAGTCCTGCCACCGGCCATCGCAACTTCTCTCCTTCATTGTTTGTGGCGGCGCTGACTCCCACAGAAGCCGTCACAACACAATATATACACTGAGCGCACAATTCTCACCCCGGTAGCATGGGGTTTATTCTCCGCAGAAGGTGGAAACCTTTTCCGATTAGGCAGCTGAACCAACAACTCCGAAATTCCCAACTTACAATGTGGTGCAGCAGTCATTTTCTCTTCATTTTCACTTCAAAAAGTAATAAATAAAGTGCAGATTTTAGTTTTCTGAGGGAGACTTTATAATTAACAGCGCTCTGTAAACGTATCAAATAATTGTGTTGTTTTTAATCGTATTAAATAACACTGTAGTTCAATAAATAGCCAGAATCCATGTAAAAATGAGAAAATAAAAAAACACTGTTGCTAGTGATTTGCTTCATTACGGGTGTCGTGTGGGAAAGAATTTCGTGTCTCGATTTTACAGTCATGTCGATTTGTTTATATCGTGACGAGCGTTTACGCGCAGAGCCAACGTTAACATTGATACTGGCAATTTCGTTCCGATTTAACAGAAATATTTCAGTACATGTACACGAAAGTAGACTTCTTCAGCGAATTTACCTTTCCCTAATATGAAACTGGACGCTGCTTCCATTTTGTGCATATTTTTATTACATCGAATTCAAGAAATGTAATATTTCCCTTTTATTTCTACATTCTGTGAAATCCTAACCGCTAAAGACTTTGCCCACAATAGTTAGTATACATATATTGCTCACTAGAAATTATTTATTTTTAAAAGTTTGACTCATGACCTGTTGACAGAAAGGTTCAGTTCATTGCATCATAGACGGTAAACGAATAAACATACGATCAGTCTAAAGAGGATTCAATTGTAATTTTAGTTCTTCTCAATTTTATAGAATCACATGTAATTCTCAGGACATTTATCTGAGCACGCTACATTTACAATTTCGACTAGTACATCGCATCCTATTTTTTCAATATTTACTTAAGCTTCAGGTACGTCACGTGTTCAAAGGAGTAACATTTCTTCTGCTATAGTTTTCGAATTTGTATGAGTGGAGTAGAATGATTTTTTGTATCTATGGAACACTGTTGTACCTAGAGGATACTCTACCTAGGAGCACACGTTGTTTTTTGGTCGGTACTTCAGCCTAGAGGTTGATTTTACAATCACATGACGGAAAGCCAACAACAGGCCACCATAAGCAGTTTTCTTCATTTAGTACAGTTCTGGTTGCGTGTTGTGCAGCGTTTATAAATACATTCATCTTCAGAAAAAACAGTACGTCTTGAGCGACTAGAGATAGGATGTTCATATTCACAGGACATGTGCATTAGTATGTTCTGCAGAAATAATTAGCATTTGAACCATGTCGGCCAGCGGGCTCAAGGTGAACATCAATACCGCGTCGCAACACCACCTACCGGCGGGTAAAATGTGCTTGCGCCTCTTGTTTTCGCTATTAATCGAAGGTAATGGGGCAGTGAGACTTGAGCAGACCTGCAGGGTGCCTCGCGCGAACCATATCGTCAAATCAATGGGTCTGAGAGAGGGCGCATTATTGGCATTTATTAAATCGTATGGTTATTTTATACAATATACGGTTGATATAAGACAAGTGATTTTGTACAATATTAAAGATTAAACCTTAAAATCCGTGTTTATCAACCAGTTAATTAAGCTGGCTGTGAGAGTGAACAAGTCGTCTGGAATCCCAGGGAATGAATGAAGTGGACAGCGTTGGACTAGTTTTCAATTGTCTGCCCTTCTTAATTACATTCACATGTTCGTGAACTGATCCAGCCCCATTTGTACCTGAAGTAGCTACAATAACCATGTCCTGTCCTTAACCTGTTGAGGGGGCACCAGAGGTTCCTCGGTAAGTCAAAAGCTTTTGGCTTCTTTGTGGGATCAAGGTGATGGGCTCTTGTTCTCAATGTTTTTGTTGACCATTCATGCTTCCAGCTTTCATTTGGATTAAAGTCATCCGCGATGAGTGGTCCTGCAGTATCACTTGCTGGTCTTCTTGATCGCAATCGTTGCTGTGGCGGATGACAGAATTCCTGGCGCAGTAGTAAAGAGGGTGATGCAGAGACTTTCTTGGCCTCCCTCAGTAGAACTTGTTTCCGCCTTAAGTGAGGTGGAGGGATGTGACTCAATACAGGTAACCAGTGGCATGGGATTGATTTGATGGAACCGGTAATGCAGCGCACTGTGTCGTTCAGTTTTGTGTCTACCTTCCTCACATGTAAACTTTCCAACAAGACAGGTGCACAGTACTCGGCAGCAGAGTGCACAAGACTAATTCCAGTTAAACGCATACAGTCAGCAGAGGCTCCACAGGTGGTACCACTGAGCTTATGTAGTATGTTGTTCCTTGCAGCAACTTGGCATGAAAGAATGTGGTGCTTCTATACGGGACACTGGTGCTCGAGTGCGACGAAGTGTTTCGCCAGTACAACAGGTGTGTGAGTAATGGTTCATGGACGAGGTGGGTCAGTTTGAACCACCCAGACAGTCCCAGGAGAAGATCGACACCTCATCCGGTTGGCACTGCAGGACTGATCTGCGTCCTCCTCGGCTCTGGCGCAACAGTGGAACACTGATCTGTCAGGTGGGACAGTCCCTCACCGTTTATTACGCCATGCCTTACGTGCCCGTCGTCCACTTCTCCACCTACCTTTGACGAATGTGTAGAAATCTGCTAGACGGCAATAGTGTATGGAACGACGTCGCTGGGGACAGAAGTGACACCACGTAGTGTTTCCTGACTAATCCAGGTTCTGTTTGTTTGAAAATGATGTCCGCATTTTGGTTCACCGCAGACAGTGGGAGCGGCATCATAGTGACTGCATTCGAGCAAGGCATACAGCGCCATTTCGAGGCCTTATGGTATGAGATGTTATTGGGTGCAACCACAAATCACTGTTGGTGTATGTCCAGGGCACTGTGACCAGTGTGACCTACGTAAATGACATCTTGCGGCCCGTAGCCATACCCTTTCTAAAACAGCCCAGACGCCATTTTTCAGCAAGACAACTCGCGACCGCATGTTGCTGCACGAACACGTGCCTTCTTGGTGTCGCAGGATGTCAGCCTTTTGCCCTGGTCCGCCAAATCACCAGACTTGGCGCCAGTCGAAAATGTGTTGGATATGGAGAAATGACTGATGCAACACTATGACCCATTGCCAACCACCACAGATGAACTTTGGAACCTGGTGAATGTAGCATGGATGGCCATACGACAGCATGCCTCATACGCGTCGATACCATCACGCATGGAACATGTTATCAGGGCCCACAGCGGACCCTGTCCCTTCTAGGCAACAGGACGCATGCTGAACCAAGGTGAGTGAAATAATAATCATTTCTGCAGAACAGAAAAATGTACATGTCCTGTGAATATGAACGTTCTATATCTAGTCACCTTGTACGTCGAAAAAGATGAAGGTCTTTGACCATGAAATGCCTGATATTTGGAAATTGATTTTCGTTAATCTCCTAACTTTTTCACCTTTCCCTAGAATGAATATTTGATTTGGTTTCCAATAGCTTCAGTTTCAAAATGTATTTGAAGTGTAACTGGGTTTCCACAAAACTTTCTCTTAACTTGGCTTCACTTGCTGATTGTTGTTACTTAGTACTGTAATAACGTAACACACAAACAATTAGAGACACTATAGACAGTGTTTCTCGATTACAACTCTTTTAAATTTTAGTAGAATATTTGTTCCAAGGTGCGTGATTACGATGTACCTTGGAACAGTTTTTCACATTTGGAAAAACCTTACTTTTCCAGAGCCATTTTTGTACTTTCAGAAAAAAGCCTATAGCACTTAAAACGTGAATCCTGTTATATAAAAATGGAATAAGAAAATATCTTAAACTTTTTTTACAGGACTGGCTAGAGGCGGAGGTCTCCCCTACAAAGTCGTAGACAAAATAGGTCCTTAGGTTCGGGAGGTTTAAGTAGTTCTAAGTCTAGGGCACAGTTGACCTCAGATGTTAAGTCCCATGGTCCTCAGAGCTATTTGAACCAATTCAGTATTTAGACGTCAATAGCATTAAGGGTGTGCCAAGAACATCTATTTTCAGAAATGAACTCTCACCACGGACGCCACATTGACCGACAGCTTTCACGTTAACGTTAAATTTGGCGTTAGTGGGCTATAGTAGCAGACGACCGATGCGAATGTCTATGCTAACAGCGCGACATTGCCTCCCGCGCCTCTCCTGGGCTCGTGACCACATCGACTGTATCCTAGACGACTGGAAAACCGTGGACTGGTCAGACGAGTCCCGATTTCAGTTGGTAAGAACTGATGGGAGGGTTAGAGTGTGGCGCAGACCCCACGAAGTCATGTAGCAAAGTTGTCATCAAGGGACTACGTATGGAAAAAATTTGTGGTAAGGTCTTATGGGACCAAACTGCTGAGGTCATTGGTCCCTAAGCCTACACACTACTTAATCTAACTTAAAGTAACAGTAACTTACGCTATGGCTAACACACACTCCCAAGCGCGAGGGAGGACTCGAACCTCCGACGGGGGGAGCCGCACGTACCGTGACAAGTCGTCCGAGACTATGTATGCTGGTGGAGTCCAAATAATAGTGTGGCCTGCGTTTACATGGAATAGACTGGGTTCTCTGATCCGTCGGAACCGATTATTGACTAGAAATGCTTATGTTTGGCTACTTGGAGATCATTTGCAGCCGTTCATGCAATTCATGTTCCCAAACAACAATTGAACTGTTATGGATAACGCTGTGCTATGTCACCGGGGGACAATTGCTCGCGACTGGTTTCAAGTACATTCTGAACAGTTCAAGCGAATGATTTGGCCACTCTGATCGCTCTACATGTACCCCATCGAATATGTATAGGACATTGTCTAAAGGTCAGTCTGAGCACAAAATCCTGCACCGGCAATTATGGACGGCTATAGAGACAGCAGTGCTCAGTATGTTTGCAGGGGACGTCAAAGGACTTGTTAAGTGGATTCCATGTCGAGTTGGCCGCGCGGGGTAGCCGCGTGGTCTAGGCGTCTTGTCACAGTTCGCGAGGCTCCCCCCGTCGGAGTTTCGAGTCCTCCCTAGGGCATGGGTCTGTGTGTTGTACTTAGCGTAAGTTAGATTAGTGCGTAAGCTTAGGGATCGACGACCTCTGCTGTTTGGTCCCATAAGCCCTTACCACAGATTTCCATTTCCGCGTCGAGCTGCTGCAACGCGGCGGCAAAAGGAAGTCGAACACGATGTTATGAGGCATCCTGTGATTGTCACCTCAGTATACTGGACAGCATGTGAAATCAAATTAAGGAGAAGTCATAAAATCCAGTTACAAGTTGACAACGCTCTGAAACAGACGCTGCTAGAAGATAAAACTGTTTTCCATTTTAAGCACAGGAAAAATTTTCTGTACATAAAGTAAGAGACCTTGTTCCGTTTGAAGATACAGGACGGTGAACGACCAACTAAGTACGGCTTAACCGTCCATACGTCATGTAACTAGTAGTAAGAGTATTCAAAATTTTACTCACTACAAAACTCCGTATTTCAAGAATAAATAATATCTTCAAAATACTTTAATATGTTATACAACACTTAAATATGTCAACTTTTAATTTTTACAAACATTGCATTGCACACCATTTCATGTCTTACAACAGGAACACTGGAAATTGGCAGAAATTTCTTATAACGGCCTTTTTCGCCTTCCTTCATATGATTCGTAAATCAGTCACTAGAGTGAAAGACAAACTAGCTCTGATCAAGAGTACGCTATGCTCCAGGTATACAAGTAATGCTCTCTCCTATTATCTGTAGGCCCGAAAGACAGGCAGCATCAGCTTGCCCGAGCACGATTGAGTATTCGGTGGTTTTGAACTAAACCTGTTTCCAACGCTCGCTTTGTTTCTTTGCTTTGGATCACAGTGATGTACCCATCAGCAGTTAAAGCCGATTAAGCTGCGAAAAAGGTCATCTGCATCTGCTGGACACATCTATATAATCTCCGGTGCTGCCTCGGTTTGGCAGGCGTCCTTATTTAATGTGATCTCTCGTGAAATCTAGACGCACCAAAACCTTTGTAGAGTTCATAATACAGTGAAAATTGCGGAAAATTTTGGAGTTTTCCACTATCGCTTCGATTCTGATACGCCTGTCTTCGATTACAGGGGCCTCCACACCCCTTGCAACACCCTGTTGCTCACAGAGAGAAGGTCTGCCGACTTCGATCGTCGTTCGTAAGTTTTGTTTGACCACAGTGGATTCCACCTAACAGTGTCTCGTATGGTGCGGCACCGTCGCCAATGTCGCCGTACCCTTCCTCCAACTTAGCGCGGACTACTGCACCCTTTTTGCACAGAGCATAACTTAATCATAGCTAACACTTGGTTCAAAAATCATGAAAGAAGGTTGTATACCTGGAAGAATCCTGGAGATACTAAAAGGTAAGACAGAGATTTACGAACCAGGTTTTAAATTGTAAGACATTTCCAGGGGCAGATGTGGATTCTGACCACAATCTATTGGTTATGAACTGCAGATTGAAACTGAAGAAACCGCAAAAAGGCGGGAATTTAAGGAGATGGGACCTGGATAAACTGAAAGAACCAGAGGTTGTACAGAGTTTCAGGGAGAGCATAAGGGAACAATTGACAGGAATGGGGGAAAGAAATACAGTAGAAAAAGAATGGAAGAAGAAGAGGGATGAAGTAATGAAGGCAGCAGACGATCAAGTAGGTAAAAAGACGAGGGCTAATAGAAATCCTTGGGTAACAGAAGAAATATTGAATTTAATTGACGAAAGGAGAAATTATAAAAATGCAGTAAATGAAGCAGGCAAAAAGGAATACAAACGTCTCAAAAATGAGATCAACAGGAAGTGCAAAATGGCTAAGCAGGGATGGCTAGAGGACAAATGTAAGGATGTGGAGGTAAGGGGTAAGATAGATACTGCCTACAGGAAAATTAAAGAGACCTTTGGAGAGAAGAGAACCACTTGTATGAATATCAAGAGCTCAGATGGCAACCCAGTTCTAAGCAAAGAAGGGAAGGCAGAAAGGTGGAAGGAGTATATAGAGGGTTTATACAAGGGCGATGTACTTGAGGACAATATTATGGAAATGGAAGAGGATGTAGATGAAGAAGAAATGGGAGATAAGATACTGCGTGAAGAGTTTGACAGAGCACTGAAAGACCTGAGTCGAAACAAGGCCCCGGGAGTAGACAACATTCCATGTTGTCTTGGGAGAGCCAGTCATGACAAAACTCTACCATCTGGTGAGCAAGATGTATGAGACAGGCGAAATACCCACAGACTTCAAGAAAAATATAATTATTCCAATCCCAAAGAAAGCAGGTGTTGACAGATGGGAAAATTACCGAACTATCAGTTTAATAAGCCACAGCTGCAAAATACTAACGCGAATTCTTTGCAGACGAATGGAAAAACTGGTAGAAGCGGACCTCGGGGAAGATCAGTTTGAATTCCGTAGAAATGTTGGAACACGTGAGGCAATACTAACCTTACGACTTATCTTAGAAGAAAGATTAAGAAAAGGCAAACCTACGGTTCCAGCATTTGTAGACTTAGAGAAAGCTTTTGGCAACGTTAACTGGAATACTCTCTTTCAAATTCTGAAGGTGGCAGGGGTAAAATACAGGGAGCGAAAAGCTATTTACAATTTGTACAGAAACCAGATGGCAGTTATAAGAGTCGAGGGGCACGAAATGGAAGCAGTGGTTGAGAAAGGAGTGAGACAGGTTTGTAGCCTCTCCCCGATTTTATTCAATTTGTATATTGAGCAAGCAGTAAAGGAAACAAAAGAAAAATTCGTAGTAGGTATTAAAATTCATAGAGATCAAGTTCGCCGATGACATTGTTATTCTGTCAGAGACGGCAAAGGACTTGTAACAGCTGTTGAACGGAATGGACAGTGTCTTGAAAGGAGGATATAAGATGAACATCAACAAAAACAAAACGAGGATAATGGAATGTAGTCGAATTAAGTCGGGTGACGCTGAGGGAATTAGATTAGGAAATGAGACACGTAAAGTAGTACAGGAGTTTTGCTATTTGGGGAGCAAAATAACTGATGATGGTCGAAGTAGAGAGGATATAAAATGTAAACTGGCAATGGCAAGAAATGCGTTTCTGAAGAAGAGAGATTTGTTAACATCGAGTATAGATTGAAGTGTCAGGAAGTCGTTTCTGAAAGTATTTGTATGGAGTGTAGCCATGTATGGAAGTGAAACATGGACGATAACCAGTTTGGACAAGAAGAGAATAGAAGCATTCGAAATGTGGTGCTACAGAAGAATGCTGAAGATAAGGTGGGTAGATCACGTAACTAATGAGGAGGTATTGAATAGGATTGGGGAGAAGAGAAGTTTGTGGCACAACTTAACAAGAAAAAGGGATCGATTGGTAGGACATGTTTTGAGGCATCAAGGGATCACAAATTTAGCATTGGAGGGCAGCGTGGAGGGTAAAAATCGTAGAGGGAGACCAAGAGTTCAATACACTAAGCAGATTCAGAAAGATGGAGGTTGCAGTAGGTACTGGGAGATGAAGAAACTTGCACAGGATAGGGTAGCATGGAGAGCTGCATCAAACCAGTCTCAGGACTGAAGACCACAACAACAAAAACTGCACCCTTGTTCCCCTCCACATGCAGAAATCGAATTACAGCATGACACTGTGTCTTTTTTTATATTTTTTCTCCTCTAGAGGCGTGTTAAGCTGTTGTGGTCAGAGAATGTCTGTACGTGCCACGACTGCAAACAAACAAAAAATTCATTTACAACTTATTTACTTTCCATGTCCAGAAGAAAGGCATCCCCTCTCCAAAATTCGTCAGACTTTTTGCAAAACAGGAAGAAACTTCATCACAACCCCAAGAACACACGTTTACCCTTCGTGGTGTACTGGTCGCGTCTTTAATTTAGTAATGGAAACGTTCTAGGTCATGGATTCAAACCGCGCCATCACTTAAATTTTGAATAAAAATCGTCAGCAAAGGCGACCGAAGACTTCCGACGTAAGAAGTCAACTTCACTCAGCCAACGGCATTGTCAAAGAGGGCGGATGAGTGGACTGACGTTTATTGCACTGCACCTAAAGGCAGAAAAATCAGCAATGATCTACGGCATGAGGATACGGATGGCAATGAAAACCATTGCATTAAAGAGACGCAATGTTCATCTATAGCGTATGTGGCGTGTAACTGAAATGATCTCTCCATTGGCAAAAGATTCCGGAATACTTCCGCATTCGGATCTCGGGAGGGGACTGGCGAGTGGGAGATGACCGTGAGAAAAAGATTGAATAATCAAAGAAAGGCTTTCTAAGAACCATGGGGTTCAGTGTCGGAACTTTGAAAGTGGTAGGGAAGCAATAAAATCTAAAAAGGGCAACGCTAAGGCTCAATCTAGATACAGTGTTCAGTGAAGCGGAATGGGAAGAAGACGAGGATTTCTAGTCAGATAAGTGTCGGTTAACATCAACGGCAGCAGAAAATAATATAACGGGAGAACCTTGGGCAAGAGTGAGTTACTGTGAACAATTCAGTGATTGGGTTGTTCCCATCAGAATCAGCAGCAAACCAACACCGACAACAATAGTTCACGTATACATGTCGACGTCGTAAGCTGAAGATGAAGAGATAAAGTAAGTATATGAGGATATTGAAAGGGTAATACAATACGTAAATGGAGATTAAAATCTAATAGTCATGGGGGACTGGAATGCAGTTGTAGGGGAAGGAGCAGAAGAAAAGATAACAGGATAATATGGGCTTGGGACAAGGAATGATAGAGGAGAAACGCTAATTGAGTTCTGTAACAAATTTTAGCTAGTAATAGCGAATACTCTGTTCAAGAATCACAAGAGGAGAAGGTATACTTGGAAAAGGGTGAGAGATAGGGGAAGATTTCAGTTCGATTACATCATGGTCAGGCAGAGATTCCGAAACCAGACACTGGAAAGTAAATTTGTACCTAGGAGCAGCTACAGACCCAGCTGAAAATTTTGCAGTGATGAATAGTAGGTTGAAGTTTAAGAGACTAGTCAGGAAGAATCAGTGGACAAAGAAGTGGGATACGGATGTACTAAGGAATGATGAAGTACGCTTGAAGTTCTCTGAGGCTATAGATGATGCAGTACAGTTGAACACGAATGGACATCTCGGAAAAGGGCAATCACAGAAGTTGGGAAGAAAAACATAGGTACAAAGAAAGTAACTGCGAAGAAACCATGGGTAACAGAAGAAATACTTCAGTAGGTCGATGAAAGAAGGAAGTATAAAAATGCTCAGCAAAATTCAGCAATACGAAAATAAAATAAACCGTGACAGACAGAGAAAGGGGACATAAAAAGTAGACTAGCACTGGCAAAAAAGGGCATTCCTGGCCAAGAGAGGCGTACTAATATCAAACATAGGCCTTAATTTGAGGAAGACGTTTTTGAGAATGTGCGTCTGTAGCACAGCATTATACGGTAGTAAAACATGGACTGTGTGAAAATCGGAACAGAAGAGAATCGAAGCATTTGAAGTGTATGCTACAGACGAATGTCGAAAATTAGGAATATTCATACGGTAAGGAATGAGGAGGTTCTCAGAAGATACGGCGGACAGTGCAATATAATGTAATCACTGAAAAGAAAAAGGGACGGTATGGTAGGTTATCTGTTAAGGCATCACAGGATAAGTTCCGTGGCACTAGAGGATAAAAATCGTAGAGGGAGACAGAGACTGGAATGCATCCATGTTGGGCTGCATAAAACCAATCATAAGATTGATAATTACCTCATCTTAATGACCAAACTGACGTATGAGACAAAATTTTTCTAAAGAATTTCAACAATCTACTCATACAGCCACACGCTAAGCACAGCCAGAAAGAAACATAATCAAGTGTGGCTACATCCAGTGTATAAAATATTTGTACATATTGTAGAATCTATTGTTCTGTCTTTATTACAAATGTCATTCCAAGTGTGAGAGAAAAAAATAAAGGAAAAAGGAGTATTGACTCAAATGGCTCTGAGCACTATGGGACTCAACATCTTAGGTCATAAGTCCCCTAGAACTTAGAACTACTTAAACCTAACTGACCTAAGGACATCACACACACCCATGCCCGAGGCAGGATTCGAACCTGCGACCGTAGCAGTCCCGCGGTTCCGGTCTGCAGCGCCAGAACCGCACGGCCACCGCGACCGGCAGTAGTATTAACTCTTCTATATAAAATGTACTGTATGATTTTCATTTTTCGTAATACAGCGTATAACCGAAACAGTCCCCGATGCTCTTATTTGATAAGTATATAGAGAACTCAGCATGTTCAGGTTAAGAAATTTAAGTTCTTTTTAGTCATACAGAATCTGTAAGCAAAACATAACCTTGACCACAGCAGAATCTTTAAGCAAATTCTATTCTTTGACCATAGATGTATTTTCGGATGTAAACACGGCTATCATTTAGCAAATGGCAGATATTGAACTGTTACTGTGCAACACAGAAGTAAAGAAGTGTTTGTGCCACGTCGTGCCACGTTTGTAAGAGCGAGAACCAGAATAACGAGAAGCAGAGTAGAAAGTAGGTACACTTAAACAGCCGGTAAAAGTGGCCGAGCGGTTCTAGGCGCTACAGTCTGGGACCGCGCGACCGCTACGGTCGCCGGTTCGAATCCTGCCTCGGGCATGGATGTGTGTGATGTCCTTAGGTTAGTTAGGTTTAACTAGTTCTAAGTTCTAGGGGACTGATGACCTCAGAAGTTAAGTTTCATAGTGCTCAGAGCCATTTTTACACTTAAACAGCAATAGCACTGGGCAGCTGAACAAAATTATTTTCAGACGGTACTACAAGATTCAATTTACTGTCGATACTGTAACCAAATATGGACTCGAGACCCAAATGTGTACTACATTAACTGAAGCTGAGTGAAAGCCCAAAGTGCTTATCTGATTAAAGTACTAAATACTCATAACAAAGCGAATGGTTGCTGTATTTATTAAAACAATATAATCCAGAACCACGGAGCTCAACAATCTGTAGAATGAATAAATTACTGTTTAACCTTCGCGCCCTTTACAGTGGAGTTTGGCCGCGCGGGATTAGCCGAGCGGTCTGGGGCGCTGCAGTTATGGACTTTGCGGCTGGTCCCGGCGGAGGTTCGAGTCCTCCCTCGGGCATGGGTGTGTGTGTTTGTCCTTAGGGTAATTTAGGTTAAGTAGTGTGTAAGCTTAGGGACTGATAACCTTAGCAGTTAAGTCCCATAATCCCATAAAATTTCACACATTATTCAGTGGAGTTTGCAACGTCTTCCACAGTACATGATTCTTCTGTATTTTGGCATACTATCATGTAATTAAGTCTCTGGTCTGCTCTGCAGTCGCACGTAATGTCCTCCTGCTCATACCTCCATGAAACCAAATTAGTTCTGCACATTGACTCTCACGTTCAAAATCTATGAAGAGTTCTTGAATTTGTGTAGCGTAACAGGAAATCGCAGCTAATTTCTTCCCTTGGAATGAACCCTTATACTACCTAGGAACACATATAGCATTTGTATTAACGTCAAATGGTAACGTTCGTTGGAAAAAAAACTTTTATTGTTCTTAAGGCGACTTGCTGTAGATGTATAATTGTACATATTGTACATTAAGCATATTGGGTTTTCAGTCCGCGTCCTCCATTCTATTTCCCCAGCCACTCTGCGGCTTGTAGGTGGTACTGTAATGCCAGCTAAGGGGTATATCTTTGCGAATGGGTACTTACAAGACACCTCATAACTAAGCGGACTGAGTCGTTTGACCGTCTTACAACTACGATGGTTTTTGTCTCACTGAGTATCACTGGGATCATGTAAACGGAAAGTTCACTGGTGGAAAATAGTCGCAACATCATAAAGTAATGTGGAGCAATGAAATTTCGGGAATACCTTTGTCTAGGTTACATATGTAAGTGATTAACATTACGACATCACAGGTTAATGTATACGCGAGATGAGCCTTAGCAGATGTGAAACAATGGTACAGTATTAACCGGTGTATCGGCTACAATATTTGTTGAAAGCATGCAGACGTGTATGTATTGTGTTGTACAAGTGCCAGATGTCAGATTTTGGGATGGAATCTATGACTGTTGCATTTGGTCGGTCTAGACAGGAACACTTAATACTGATTGTGGATGACCTGGAGTTGTCGTCCGATGATGTTCCATATGCGCTCGATCAGAAACTTATCTGTTGATCAAGCATGTTGTGCTACAACACTGGTATGTGGGCGAGAGCTATCCTCCTGGAAAACACAACCTGGGAAACAAACACAGCAACAAAAAATAATTAAATAGGGCATTGAAATTTCAGGAATACATTTGTCTAGGTTACATGTGCAAGTGATTAACATTACCAAATCACAGGTTAACGTAAGCATGCGGTAAGCGTTCTGGCATAACATCAAGCGCCGGCACACCAGGCGGGAACGTTACTGCAGAGACGGCTGTGAAGAAGACATCAGTCAATGGCACGTGGATCAAACCCTCTCTAGGACCACAACCGAACGGCAGCGCCCTCGACACAAAGACGACATAAGTGCCACGCCACGTGGCGGCACCGCAGTTGAAGATTAGTCGTTCTACGAGCCGAATTACGAAATATATAATTTCGCTTGTATTAGGCATTGTCTATAATGATGAGATTTCTTGTTTTGTCTGTCGCCCTCTGCTTGCTACACACCATCGTAAATTCTCAAAGTTAAGTATTCTCATTTATCTTACTGTAATAAAAATTCTTTAAAACAATTTGCTTGAATTGTTGTCTAGTGATTCGAGAAAGCAAGTTTTCTAGGCACCCTATATTCAAAAAGTAGGTAGGAGACAACACTGGCAACAAGAAGGTCTACAGATCCCATAATGACAGCCATCAAAGATTGTTTCCCCTTTTCGTGGGCTCTTGTGTTTTGCTGCTGAATTCATTCTACATTGTCATTTCCTTGCACGGGGGTACTTATTTGCTTTGAGAGTCTCTTACAGTGTTTTTTGCTAATCGTTGTTTTCAGGTGGGCATCGCCGAAACTTTCTTTGCTTTTGTACTTGTTTTTATTGCTTACCTTGTCTGCGTCCATGCCCACCCCACCCCCTGCTCAGACGCCACAGCTGCAAGCAATAGATGCAACACAGATAATGCAGACCTTTCAGTTTCAGGGCCAACAAATTTCAACCCTACTAAACACGGTGCAGCAGCTACTGGACAATGCTGCGTGCCCGCCAGAGCTACAACCTACACCCACAGTGGGTTGGAGTGCCATACTGCCTTTTCACCAGTTTAATGAACAACAAAAGCAATGTCTCAAGTAGCTGCTATAGTTTGAATGCCATGTATTGCTTACAATGTTCCAGGTACTGTGCAAATAAATTATTTATTAGCCACACAGAGTGCAGCGTTTAGAGTTATTCAGAAATTGTTTCCTAACGCAATTCTGTGTGAACTCTCCAATGAACAGGTTGTAGATTCACTAACTAACTATTATGACCAACACGTGAATATGTCACCCAATAAATTTGAGCAGCCAGCAATTTATCGGGTCGAGTCACCCCTTGTTTGCGACTGGCCCATTAGGCAGTGGCAGCTTACGCATGCCATGCCACGTAAACAGCTCGCCCGCGCAAAGCCACTTAGACAGTTCTCTACACAGGTGGCTGCAGAGGCAAACAGAATTAAGTCATGCCCTTGGTACTATCCATGGCACCAACACCGAGACTACCCATCCAGACAAACACAGCATTAAGCTTGTGGCAACAAAGGACTTGTACAATCCGTCTCTTTGCAATGGACCAAACATAAGAATTTTGCCCACCCATGTAATTCCAGTCACAAGGCTCATGCAATCAATGCAGTGAATTGAAAGCCTGCTGCAGACATTAGCAAATCTAGCAAGCAAACAGTTTCTTCAGAGCTATGCCAGTCCAACAAACTTTCTGTTCATTTGCTTATTGGGAGAAAACATGCGAAATTTCAGTTGGACACAGACGCCTGTGTAGCATTGCTGAATCGTAATGCATAAGAACTGTTAGGCTCTCCATGCCAGTCTAAAACAGGCACACACTTGACGGTTTATAATGGACAAGAAATTCCATTCCTCAGAAAATGTACTTTGCCTGCTATGCATCGCTCACATACGCGAATGGTAAGTTTCACTTTGCTACAGACCTAATAAATCAAACGAATTGAAGGCATATATGTTCTCAGAATCACGTGAAATTGTGAGAACATATTTGGCCTAGATTTATTTGATTTTTTTGGCTTTTAAATTTATGACAATGTTTTGTTGGTGACTGCATTCAGTGCAAGAGACAGGGTAGATAGGTTGCTGAAAGAGTTCTCTGAATTCTTTTCTGAAGGTTTGTCCAAGGCTAACAATTTTATTGCTAGGTTTGTGGAGTTATGTGGCATTAGATGTCTATGCACAGTCCACGTAAATAACGGGCCGCCGATTTACGTAGGCGGTGATGGGGCCCGATAGCGACCGACGGGGTTACATCAGATGTATATCAGGCTAATTTGGTCGTCGATACACGAGTTCACTATAATGCTTCTCAAAACACTATAGCATGGTTATGGCACTAAGACACAATTATACAGGGTGATTCAAAAAGAATACCACAACTTTAAAAATGTGTATTTAATGAAAGAAACATAATATAACCTTCTGTTATACATCATTACAAAGAGTATTTAAAAAGGTTTTTTTTTTTACTCAAAAACAAGTTCAGAGATGTTCAATATGGCCCCCTTCAGACACTCGAGCAATATCAACCCGATACTCCAACTCGTTCCACACTCTCTGTAGCATATCTGGCGTAACAGTTTGGATAGCTGCTGTTATTTCTCGTTTCAAATCATCAATGGTGGCTGGGGGAGGTGGCCGAAACACCTTATCCTTAACATACCCCCATAAGAAAAAATCGCAGGGGGTAAGATCAGGGCTTCTTGGAGGCCAGTGATGAAGTGCTCTGTCACAGGCTGCCTGGCGGCCAATCCATCGCCTCGGGTAGTTGACGTTCAGGTAGTTACGGACAGATAAGTGCCAATGTGGTGGCGCTCCATCCTGCTGAAATATGAATTGTTGTGCTTCTTGTTCGAGCTGAGGGAACAGCCAATTCTCTAACATCTCCAGATACTGTAGTCCAGTTACAGTAGCACCTTCGAAGAAAAAGGGACCAAAAACTTTATAGGCTGAAATGGCACAGAAAACGTTCACCTTAGGCGAGTCACTTTCATACTGAGTTGTTTCCCGCGGATTCTCAGTGCCCCAAATACAGACATTGTGACGGTTGACTTTCCCGTTAGTGTGGAAAGTTGCTTCATCACTAAACACAATCTTTGAAACGAAAGATTCATCTGATTCCATTTGAGCAAGGATAAAATCACAGAAATCGATTCTTTTAATCTTATCAGCTGCAGACAGTGCTTGAACCAATTTCAGACGATAAGGTTTCATAACTAACCCTTTTCGTAGGACTCTCCATACAGTTGATTGTGGAATTTGCAGCTCTCTGCTAGCTCTGCGAGTCGATTTTCCTGGGCTGCGAACAAATGCTTGCTGGATGCGTGCTACATTTTCATCACTCGTTCTCGGCCGTCCAGAACTTTTCCCTTTGCACAAACACCCATTCTCTGTAAACTGTTTATACCAACGTTTAATACACCACCTATCAGGAGGTTTAACACCATACTTCGTTCGAAATGCACGCTGAACAACTGTCGTCGATTCACTTCTGCCATACTCAATAACACAAAAAGCTGTCTGTTGACCGGTCGCCATCTTAGCATCAACTGACGCTGACGCCTAGTCAACAGCGCCTCAAGCGAACAAATGTACAACTAAATGAAACTTTATAGCTCCCTTAATTCGCCGACAGATAGTGCTTAGCTCTGCCTTTTGTCGTTGCAGAGTTTTAAATTCCTAAAGTTGTGGTATTTCATTTTGAATCACCCTGTATTACTGAATGATGACATCGCTCTCGGAGAAGACATCAAACATGAAAGGATGCAGGTAGTTTGCAGCTGTTAGTGTGTTTCGATTACTACCATGCAAGCCCAGGAGACTGTCTTCTGTAACATAATGCTGCTCTCACCAGCCGGAGTTCGTGGCGTGCTGCACGCTTCGGGCGGCCATTCACCTAAATGGCCGACCAGAGTGGCCGAGCGATTGTAGGTGCTTCAGTCCGACACCGCGCGACCGCTATGGTCGCAAGTTTGAATCCTGCCTCGGGCATGGATGTCTTAGATGTCCTTAGGTTAGTTAGGTTCAAGTAGTTCTAAGTTTTAGGGCACTGATGACCTCCGCAGTTAAGTCCCATAGTGCTCAGAGCCATTTGAACCATTCACCTCAATGATGGCGTTTGTGGAGGCGACCATCGACCAAGTGCAGCAAAAATGTGATTCACCCAAAGAGCCGACTCATTTCCATTGATCGACGGTCGAATCTCGATGGTCCCGTGTCCACTGCAACAGTAACTGGTGATGTCGTCAGGTCAACACATGATCACGTAGGCATGGTCTCCTGCGGGGTTCCATGTTCAACAATGTACAACGAATGTTGTGCTCCAAAACACTTGTATGTGCATCAGAATTGTGCTCTTCAGGCAGAGATACCGCAGATCACCATCTGTTCTACTTTACAGCACAGACAAGCCCCAAACCCCACGTTCTGTGAAGAGTAGTGGGTGTCCAACCATTTAATGCTAGTGGTAGTTTCACTGTCCTTCTACCTCTTTCCATAGATGCCCACGACAGAAGCACTTGAACATTCGACCAGCTTAGCCGCTTTCGAGATACTTGTTCACAGGCTATGCGTAAAAATAATCTGTGCTTTGACATAGTCACTTATCTCATTAGATTTCCCCGTTTGCAGCCCATATAGTTCAGAATGGTTCAAATGGCTCTAATCACTATCGGACTTAACATCTGGGGTCATCAGCCGCTAGACTTAGAACTACGTAAAACTAACTAACCTAAGGACATCACTCACATCCATGCCTGAGGCAGGATTCGAACCAGCGACCGTAGAAGCAGCGCGGACTGAATCACCTAGAACCGCTCGGCCAATGCGGCCGACTTCGCTAGGGTGAGCCCCATTCGTCTCTGTCGCGATTACATAGTTTTGTTACCGCGTGTCGTGCCCGCAGCGTCATCAGCTCTTATCCAACCTCGTGGTGCGCAATGGGCATAATGTTTTGGCTTATCTGCACAGATTGGCCCCACAATACTCTTCTTGAATATTAAATCCTCTTCATAACAATGTAATGTGCCCTCTTACAAGCACATAATATTCCTGGCAATATATCACAAGTATTGCAGTTTAGACCTTACATTCCTACGCACAGCGTCTGCTAGCAACTTCTCTCTGAAGACAACTTCTGCTCAACTTCGCGCTTACACGCCCAGCGACAATGCTCCTTACTTCAAACTTGTTCTTTGGCTCAATACAACAGCAAACATTCCTGACTAGGCATGTGTTTTGCTACATCATAATTACGTTTTTCTGTTCGATTGAAATGACTCTTTGACATTTAATTTTATAACAACACTGAAAAAAATAATAAAAGCTACATACGACAGAAATTACATATCAGCTACGTTATTGTTACAGAATTAATTATGCGAAAAATTTATTAGCCACTGTGTTGTTGTGTAGCAAACGTTCTCACATACCTTCGTTGGTAGTCCATCAAAGCTGTATCGTTCACACAGCTACAACAGAATGCATCTGGATGATGTGGCAGTTCGTTGTATAGGTGTTGTAAAGAACCGATGACACCTTAAGGTACTCCGTCTTTCTGGTCTCCATAGCGTCCCTTCTTACCTTGCAACGTTATATAGAATCTCCAGCTTTGGAGCTTACCTCTCATTGCGTTTGTCAACTTGCAGTCTCTTGTTACCTCGTATCGCTTTTGGATAGGCCATTTTTGATCCACCGTGTCATAAGCTGCACCGGTGACTAGTTATTTCTCATATCAGTCTTTGATGTGTTGGGTAAGGTTAACGACCTGGCTAGAGCATGATTCACCTAGTCTAAAGCCACTTCGGTCTGAAATGATATTCTCTTTCGTACTTGATAAACTGCTAGTCAGTTTCAGTCTCTCAACGACTGGTGACACAAAAACCTGATTGGGCAAAAGTTCTTTGGATCTTTAGGTTCCTTCTCCCGGATTGAGAACCGCTGCGACAAATACTTTCTTCCACAGCTTAGGTATATGGGCAGTTTCATAACATTCGTTAATTAATTTAACCATACACTTTATCAGCAGTGACTGCACTGAAATTCACTTTTAAGTGCCTAGCCGAGGGGTCATCAAACAATCTTCACACTATTTCTCTACCGTCCCGCTCTCCAACGAACACTTAACTCTTTCCTTCCATTAATTTTTATTATGGTAACTACTTCTCTTTATGCAAGATGGCACCAACGAAACATTTTCTGATTCGGAGAAGAAAGTTAGTGACTGAAATTTCGTGGAAAGATGTCGCCGCAACGAAAATCCCCTTTTTTTAACGATATCCACCACAACTCGCTTATTACATCCGTGATACTCTCTCTCCTGTTTCTCAATAATAATAAACAAGCCACCCTTCAATGAACTTTTTCAGTGTCCTCGATTAATCCTACATGATACCGTTTCGACACCGGACAGCAACACTCCAAAAGAGGACAGACAAGCGTACTGAAGGAAATTTCTTTTGTAGACCTGTTGTATCTTCTATGTGCTCTCCAGATAAAACGCAGTCTTTGTTCCGCCTTCACTACAATCCTATCTACGAGATCGTTGCAGTTTACATTCTTCGTAACTGTAATCTCTGGGTACTTAGCTGCAACGAGTGCCTTTAGATCTGTGTGACTCAACGTGTAACCTTAATTTAACCGATCCTTTTGGTACTCATGTCGATGACCTCATACTTCGTGTTATTTAGAGTCAACTGCCATTTTTCAAATGATACAGATATATGTTCCAAATCACTTTTCAGTTGGTTTTTATGTTGTAATAGCCTTACCAGACTGTAAATTAGAGCGTCATCTGCAAACAATCTAAGATTGATGCCGTCTCCTAAACGTTTACGTAGATCAGGAACAGCAGAGGGCCTGCAACACTTCCTTGGAGAACACCAGATATTACTTCTGTTTTACTCAATTACGTGCCGTCGGTTACTACGAACTGTGACCTTTCGGACGGGAGGTCACAAATTCAGTCGCACAAATGTTACGATTCTCCGTAGACACGCAGGTGGAATAGAAGCCACTTGTGTATTACGGTGTCAAAAGCCTTCTGGAAGAGTAGAAATACGGAATCAGTTCGTGATCCTCTGTCGATAGCACATATTACTTCTTGTGAATAAAGAGCTAGTTGTGTTTCACAAGAGCAATATTTTCTGAAACTATATTAACTGCGTGTCAATAGACCGTTTTCTTCAAGATATTTCGTAATGTTAGAACTTAATATATCTTCCAGGATCTACATCTACATCTACACTTATACTCCGCAAGCCACCCAACGGCGTGTGGCGGAGGGCACTTTACGTGCCATTGTCATTACCTCCCTTTCCTGTTCCAGTCGCGTATGGTTCGCGGGAAGAACGACTGTCTGAAAGCCTCCGTGCGCGCTCGAATCTCTCTAATTTTACATTCGTGATCTCCTCGGGAGGTATAAGTGGGGGGAAGCAATATATTCGATACTTAATCCAAAACGCACCCTCTCTAAACCTGACGAGCAAGATACACCGTGATGCAGACCGCCTCTCTTGCAGAGTCTGCCACTTGAGTTTGCTAAACATCTCCGTAACGTTATCACGGTTACCAAATAACCCTGTGACGAAACGCGCCGCTCTTCTTTGGATCTTCTCTATCTCCTCCGTCAACCCCATCTGGTACGGATCCCACACTGATGAGCAATACTCAGGTATAGGTCGAACGAGTGTTTTGTAAGCCATCTCCTTTGTTGATGGACTACATTTTCTAAGGACTCTCCCAATGAATCTCAACCTGGTACCCGCCCTACCAACAATCAATTTTATGTGATCATTCCACTTCAAATCGTTCCGCACGCACACTCCCAGATATTTTACAGAAGCAACTGCTACCAGTGTTTGTTCCGCTATCATATAATCATACAATAAAGGATCCTTCTTTCTATGTATTAGCAATACATTAATCTATGTTAAGGGTCAGTTGCCACTCCCTGCACCAAGTGCCTATCCGCTGCAGATCTTCCTGCATTTCGCTACAATTTTCTAATGCTGCAACTTCTCTGTATACTACAGCATCATCCGCGAAAAGCCCCATGGAACTTCCGACACTATCTACTAGGTCATTTATATATATTGTGAAAAGCAATGGTCCCATAATACTCCCCTGTGGCACGCCAGAGGTTACCTTAACGTCTGTAGACGTCTCTCCACTGATAACAACATGTTGTGTTCTGTTTGCTAAACACTCTTCAATCCAGCCACACAGCTGGTCTGATATTCCGTAGGCTCTTACTTTGTTTATCAGGCGACAGTGCGGAACTGTATCGAACGCCTTCCGGAAGTCAAGGAAAATAGCATCTACCTGGGAGCCTGTATCTAATATATTCTGGGTCTCATGAACAAATAAAGCGAGTTGGGTCTCACACGATCGCTGTTTCTGGAATCCATGTTGATTCCTACAGAGCAGATTCTGGGTTTCCAAAAACGACATGATACGCGAGCAAAAAACATGTTCTAAAATTCTACAACAGATCTACGTCAGAGATATAGATCTATAGTTTTGCGCATCTGCTCGACGACCCTTCTTGAAGACTGGGACTACCTGTGCTCTTTTCCAATCATTTGGAACCTTCCGTTCTTCTAGAGCAAGTTATTTCGCGTACTCTGTGTAGAATCGAATTGGTATCCCGTCAGGTCCAGTGGACTTTCCTCTGTTGAGTAATTCCAGTTGCTTATTTATTCCTTGGACACTTATTTCGATGTCAGCCATTTTTTCGTTTGTGCGAGGATTTAGAGAAGGAACTGCCGTGCGGTCTTCCTCTGTGAAACAGCTTTGGAAAAAGGTGTTTAGTATTTCAGTTTTACGCGTGTCATCCTCTGTTTCAATGCCATAATCACCCCGGAGTGTCTGGATATGCTGTTTCGAGCCACTTACTGATTGAACGTAAGACCAGAACTTCCTAGGATTTTCTGTCAAGTCGGTACATTGAATTTTACTTTCGAATTCACTGAACGCTTCACGCATAGCCCTCCTTACGCTAACTTTGACATCGCTTAGCATCTGTTTGTCTGAGAGGTTTTGGCTGCGTTTAAACTTGGAGTGAAGCTCTTTTTGCTTTCGCAGTAGTTTCCTAACTTTGTTGTTGAACTACGGTGGGTTTTTCCCGTCCCTCACAGTTATATTCGTCACGTACCATTTTACGATTGCCTTGAACTTTTTCCATAAACACTCAACATTGTCAGTGTCAGAACAGAAATTTTCGTTTTGATCTCTTAGGTAGTCTGAAATCTGCCTTATATTACTCTTGCTAAACAGATAAACCTCCCTCCCTTTTTTTTATATTCCTATTAACTTCTATACTCAGGGATGCTGCAACGGCCTTATGATCACTTATTCCCTGTTCTGCACTTACAGAGTCGAAAAGTTCGGGTCTGTTTGTTATCAGTAGGTCCAAGATGTTATCTCCACGAGTAGTCGGTTCTCAGTTTAATTGGTTCAAATGGCTCTGAGCACTATGGGACTCAACTGCTGAGGTCATAAGTCCCCTAGAACTTACAACTACTTAAACCTAACTAACCTAAGGACAACACACACATCCGTGCCCGAGGCAGGATTCGAACCTGCGACCGTAGCGGTCGCGCGGTTCCAGACTGTAGCGCCAGAACCGCTCGGCCACCAGCGGCCGGCTATCTGTTTAATTGCTCGAGGTAATTTTCGGATAGTGCACTCAGTATAATGTCACTCGATGCTCTGTCCCTACCACCCGCCCCAAACATCTGAGTGTCCCAGTCTATATCTGGTAAATTTAAATCTCCACCTAAGACTATAACTTGCTGAGAAAATGTGTGAAATGTATTCCAAATTTTCTCTCAGTCGTTCTGCCACTAATGCTGCTGAGTCGGGAGGTCGGTAAAAGGAGCCAACTACTAACCTAGCTCGGTTGTTGAGTGTAACCTCCACCCATAATAATTCACAGGAACTATCCACTTCTATTTCACTACAGGATAAACTACTACTCACAGCGACAAACACGCCACCACCGGTTGCATGCAATCTATCCTTTCTAAACACCGTCTGTGCCTTTGTAAAAATTTCGGCAGAATTTATCTCTGGCTTCATCCGGCTTTCTGTACCTGTCCTACTGCCGAGTGTCAACATACAAGTCTGTAGTCCTTGATCCGGAATTCTTCAGGTGCTCTTTAGGTACCCTTACATTTTCGATTCGACAGTTGAAACTTCATGACTACCCGTCGCAGCCACTGCTTTTCAGCTCCATTTAATTCTACCGGGGTCAGCGGAGGGAAATTCTTTGAGCAGTCTGGCTGCTTGTCAGGATGAATCAGTGAACTAACTTTCGGTTGTAGGACGCGAAATAGACGTTTCGAGGAAATATGTCGAAAACTGAACGTGATAGACTAGATGAACAGCCTCTTCTGATTGGTGTCTTCTGAATGTGCTATCGGAATATACCGATAATATGCTACACGGCGTTGCCGGTAAGGTCTGTGCTGGAGACAGCGAGGAGGAAAGTATACGTGAGTGCGTGGGGAAAGCGGGGTGTTATCGCAGCGACGCGTGCGTGAATATTTAATGAGGGATTGGCACGAAACCCGTCGGCAGCCACCCAGCAATTTGCGGGTCTCTTCACTGGGGTTTTGATCCAACAGAGTCGCATACCGCCAGTGCAGTGTCGAATACCTCTGAAAAGCACGACTCACGAGCTGCTACGCGCATACGGATTTGTTTATAAAGCTTGCGAGATTGCAGTGAAAGCGTCAGACGAAAGCAGAAATTCAAGTTCGTAAAGCCAGCAGCAAAGTCCTTTTTTACGTTCGACGCACTGGTTTCTTCCGAAGTATTTATGAAATGTGGCGTCTGTGCTTGAAGCAACCATGACACCGATCTAGAATAATATTGCTTTAGTGGGAAGCGTTGATTTCGACATTTTCGCTTTAAATAATTCATATACGCGGCAGTGTTCAGCGTATGTCAGTATAGCGAGAAATGTAAGCCACTGCCACCCGTTAAAGTTCGGCAGTTTTTCCGCGCGGTTCTGGCGCTGCAGTCTGGAACCGCGAGACCGCTACGGTCGCAGGTTCGAATCCTGCCTCGGGCTTGGATGTGTGTGATGTCCTTAGGTTAGTTAGGTTTAACTAGTTCTAAGTTCTAGGGGACTAATGACCTCAGCAGTTGGGTCCCATAGTGCTCAGAGCCATTTGAACCATTTTACCGCCGAAACTCGTGTCAGTATTAATAAATGAAGCTGTCAGACGCATGAAACAAAATAAAAAGCTAGAAAATAAATAATGGCATACATCTGCACCCTCTTCATCAGATTGATTACACTGCAGTCTTTCTGTCTAGTGCAGGTAGAGTTGGATGACTGATGGAAGAAGATAATACTCAAAATTTGAACGAAGACCTGGCTATGAAATGTAATAACACAAAAATAATGTACGACGAACAAACCGACAAGGAATTAGTACTATTTGACAGTTGATGGCTGGAGAGACGACATCACTGTTACAGTTAATCTACATAAAGCAGTTGTTGGCCACTGATGAATCATATATACGGATTGTGAGAACAGTTCGAGCATCAGCCCTGAAGATGGTGCACTGAAGCGCCGAAATTGGTAGCTACACAATAAATGACAACATGAGGATGGCTGTAGGCATTTCATTTTATTACAATAGTGAACGGCCGTAGTCCGCCAAACCTCCGAGCACAAGGATGGACATATATTAAAAAAAAACGACTTGACGGAAAGCAAGGAAAGTGTGGCAGCATGTTGGCGGAAGTCTCCCAATAGTGCACATAAAGCAAGACATATCATGGCTAACGTCAGCGTGACTATAGTGTCAAATGGAACTGTCCACCTCAACCCTCCCCCCCCCCTCCCCCCCCTCCTCGTGGCGGCAGAAGTATAACTTAATCGCTTGTCTGCTTCTCTCTATCTGAATGAATAATTGTCTACCAAAATTCCGCAAAAATTCTTACCAAACAAACTAATTCCTGACCAAAACTCATGTACTGTGAAAAACTTTGACTATAATGAATTACACGAAGACCTAATGTAATTTGCTCAACACAATATACCAACTAAAGCTAACTGATTCTATAAAATTGCAATGCTAACCTGATTGTAACATGGTTCCTGAAATAAATGCACAAATGAAATTACAAAGAAATTCCTGATCCTAAACTATATTTTCACTTGTGTGCCTCGTGGGATTTGCCGAGCGGTCTCAGGCGCTGCAGTCATGGACTGTGCGACTGATCCCGGCGGAGGTTCGAGTCCTCCCTCGGGCATGGGTGTATGTTTGTCCTTAGGATAATTTGGGTTAAGTAGTGTGTAAGCTTAGCGACTGATGACCTTAGCAGTTAAGTCCCATAAGATTTCACACGCATTTCAACATTTTTCACTTGTGTCTTGACAAACATTTTTGCAGATTTCTCAAAAGCAGCGCACAGCATACAGCAGCAAAGGAATATTAAAAACTACGACCTAAAATTCCGTACCACACAGGGCAATGTGCGTACGAACACAATAACCTCAATGCAGAAATTGAATTTCAACTGGCAAGAAATGAATTCTGACGAAATTCAAATGAGTCTCTATATTCAAAAGTAATACTGTAAAAGTCAACTGCATGTTGACAATAGCTTTTACTTAACATGACTTGAAGAAATAACTTCAAGCAAGGAGAATCTCGTCTTCCTATCAGTGCTATTCATGTAACAATCCCACTATCGTAGCTTCGTTACTACAATCTCAACAACATAAAACTTTACTACGAGCTTGCATGCTTACCTCAGTCTCTCAGCATTCCAGAAAAGCTCTCATATAATCTCCTTAGCTTCTTCTCTCCAGAAGCGCACCAAAATTATTTATAATCCAGTTCCATCAATCTTATGTCACACTTATAAATAAAATTTCATGGCCATTCTTTAAAATACGGCTACTATTCAACACTGTTAAGCTTAGAATGCGTCTAACTTCGCTAGCGCACCCACAAGGGGAGGCCGCCAATTGTGAAATTCAGATTCGATTCATACTGCGCATAATAAAAGCTCATGGCCAGAGGTGTAATGTGGCAAAGCACCAAGATGCACTTCTCAGCCGTTGTCGAGAAAATCGACAGTTAAAAGAAACCGTTGCGGTGAAATACTCTCGACGATTAATAACGTTCAACAGCGTCGTGGCGCAGCGGTAAGCGCTCGGGTTCGTAATCCGACGGTCGCCGGATCGAACCTGGCGCCGTGCAATTTTTTTATTATTAGTTTTTTGTAATTCAAATGTATATATAAAGTATCAATGAATTGCTTATGCATGTTGGTTAAGGCGGATCGGTCTCCAATTGTACCGCCTCCATTTTTCCGTTTTTTTTAACAGGGTGTGCCAAAGCTCTCCCGTCCGCACTGATTTTCGACAATGTTATAAGTTGCGCTAGGGACCACATCTACCTTCTTTCGAAGTTAGCAGGCAACTACGCTGTTATGCGGCGGCTCGTTTCGGCCCATTCAACATCTGTCATTCAAGTGTAACGAGCGAATAACGGAGTTTATATTTCATACCTGCTACAGCAAATTTGTGTTCGTGGGGTCTCTATTCTAATTCGAACGTTTGACTTACGCTATACGTATTCGTTTCGGAATATCGTTTCTGCGTCTTCCGTTAACTATACGTGGTTAACATTATGAAGACAATTAATAACATTTGTGAAATACAACTTTGTTTGCGGAAAACATAATGATGTTCGAAGTCGCCAGTTTTTCCACGACAAACGACTTTCAACAACTTATTATATGCATAATTGTTGCAACTGATTGCCGGGATTATATATATATATATATATATATATATATATATATATATATATATATATATATATATATATATATATATTTGAATTATGAAAAACAAATACTAAAAAAAAAGGTTGCATAGTGCGAGATTCGATCAGGCGACCTTCGGATTACGAACCCGAGCGCTTACCGCTGCGCCACGACGCTGTAGATAGTTATTAATCGTCGAGAGCATTTCAGCGCAACGGTTTCTTTTAACTGTCGATTTTCTCGACAACGGCTGAGAAGTGCATCGGGGTGCTTTGCCACATTACACCTCTGGCCATGAGCTTTTATTATGCACAGTATGAATCGAATCTGAATTTCACAATTGGCGGCCTCCCCTTGTCAGACCGAGGCGGTGTAGCAAGACAAAGATATTGCAGCAAAAGTCAAAGATTACTCAGCAACATGGTTTCGTCTTGTGTGAGCTATCATATCGATATTTACGTACGAAACAGAATTTCCAGAGTGACCAAAATAATATGCACACCTCACAGAAGGCACGGGAAAAGACTTTGTGTGTGCGTGTGTTTTTGGAACTCGTAGTTATATTTCAGCTGTTACGGTGCATTACAATAGGGACTTGAGACCACTTCTGGATGACTTCACAAGAGGGAGAATCATGAAGAAACTGAGAGAAGGACGAAGTGTGACGAGAGTACCACAGGAAATTTCTATTACTCACACCACTGTTTCACATTAATGTGGAGCAGCGAACCACAGACACTGCTGCCCGAAGCAGAAGAGGTGGCCAACCACTGTCAACAACAGTCGATGGCCGCTACGTTGTGCAACAGGCAAGAAGTGCCCCCATTCAAACGGCGAGTGCACTTGCAACCACATTTAACAGGACTGCAGTTATTAAGAGGACTGCAAGGCAAGCTGTCTCACTCTCCACGGTGGCACGACAGTTCCATGGGGTTGGTCTCTTTGGCCGACGACCGGTTAGTTGTGTTCCGTTGACATCCGCACGTCGGAGGCAGCGTTTGCAGTAGTGCCTAGAACACAAGGAGTAGACCAACGGAGAGTGGGATCGCATGTTCTTCTCCGATGAGAGCAGATTTGGTGTGACAGGTGACTCTGGATGCATCGTCACATGCAAGATGTGGAAGCACGTAATGCACGTAGGATCTTTGTCGATCAGCATCGTTTGGTTGTTCCAGGTCTTATGGTGTGGGGAGGCATAATTTAGCACGAGCGTCTTTGCAGGGGTCCACTTCTCCCTGACTTTATTTCTTTGGGTAACAATCCTCGACCGCATCGAACATAGCACGTGGTGGAGCTATTGGACCGAGCGATACTGGGCGAGTGTACTGGTCTGCCCATAAATTCCATAAAGCACGTGTTTGATGCGTTGAGAAGACGTATTGCAGCACGTCCAGATGTACCAACGATCATTCAGCAGTTGTCAACTGAGGAAGGGAGAGCATTGCGGAGCACACATTTCTGTTCATACTCATCACAGACCCTATTAAAAACCATGTCCCGCCTTTCGTAATGTCCAGCGGACGATTATAAATCATGATGGCTACAGTGCAACTATTGCCCGATAACAAAGGCGTCTTTCTGTTCGGCTCACTGTGTATTTCTTTCAGTTACTTTCTGTACCATGCTGTATCAGTTCTTTTCAAGTATAGTCTACGTTTCATCAAGCTACCATGTTTGGGAGTGACAAATCATGTGAAATATATTTTTGTACATAAGTTTTGCACCCCACTGCATTTATGGTCGTTGAAATCGACAAGGGAATGGAGGGCAATAGAAATAAAATTTCGAGTTAAAAGGGCCATCCACGATGCCCATTGCCTAATAGCTCACATGTTTAACGGCTAAAGTGTAAATATTCGTCTCCATACATCCTGTACATCCGACCTGCTTCTCATTTATCACTCGACTCAATCCAAACAAAAGAAAGTAGCTTCCTCAAATATCACACCACACATTGTCCACCAGCGGACGGTATTATCTAGTGTACCAAATACATGCAAAGTTCGCGAAAGAGCAATGAGAAACAGTAAAGAAAGTTGACTGAAAAAAACGAAAGACTCTTGTGCTCACGGACACACACGTCTGCCTTCATACAACCAGGAAGCATACACACATGTCTTTACTAGCGACACAAGTAAACTAACCTCAGGGGGGAGCCGGCCAGGCTGAGGTATTCCTATTTCTTGAGCTGAGCAGCAATAGGCGGAAATGCATAGAAATGAGTGGTTATAACCTGCAGCTATTGAAGTATAATATCGAATAGTTAAATTGCCTTAGGATCAAATTAAATACTTCAAACAATTCAGTTTTCAGGAAATGGCCACTTCGCCCGACGTGAGAATTGTGAGACATGATACAAATTAAACTAATTACACTTTTCGCAAATAAAAGTCGAGCTCTTTTCCTCAGTTCCTGTACAGAGTTCGTGGGCGCGGAAAGAGCTCAACAGCCACGAAATCCACTGCTTTTCTGGCCTCAAATCTGAAAATTTTTCTTCGCAGCATAACACTCTATGTCTTCATCGTTGTTGCCAGAAAGAGCTCTTCTAGGGTTGCGATTTCTGCTCTTTCCACTCGTCTTTTTACTGCCTTTCTTCTCTTCGACAGTTTTCCGATTTTCGTTTTTCCATCTTCTTACATTTTTTCTTCTCTTTACTTGACGCTTCCAGATGACTCTTATAGGACTTATTGTAAGTATCGCCTTGGAGCCCCTCTCACGGCTGCTGCTTTTGCTACTTACCCAGATGCACCGCGACAAAAAGCTACCACCGAGAGGGCCACTTTGCCCGCATTGACGTTACGTCACGAAAACTGTATACCGTGTAATAGCATGGCCGAAATTTCAGTAACTAAGGTGCTATTATGGAGCAAAGATATGTAACTTTCAACACCATATCGCTAAAAAGAGAGAAGGCACACTCCTTCTTCACAATAAATACACAAACGGACCACTTATCTTACAACAGGACAACTAAAAAACACAAAACGTATTATAACGCTGAGAAGCGGTCCAGGAAACAGGTTAGACTTCATGGGGTGAGTGGGCGCTCCAGGAAGAATAAGGTAAAGCATTTCGAGTACCATATGAACAACTTATAGTCGCAGCAGCCCAATGCCCACTTCACCCGCCATGACCCTACAAAAATTAATAACCAGTTCGAAGTATTAACATAGACTGTCAGAAGTCTCTACAGGGAGTGGTGTATTACTCTCAGATATGAAACACGGCGTCAGAACGCTGGTAGCAAAACGATCCTAACCGACACCTACCAAACACGAGTAACAGCTTCTGTCAACGGTAGTAGGTTTCACAACAGACAGAAATTGTTGTTGTCAGTGAAAACTAGTCCGTTTCACTCAGTTCCCAACCAACCGTTCCGAAGGGAACTGCGTCCAGTGGACATTTGGACTCGAATACGTCGTAAACATCCCTTGCTTTCAACGGTATATAAATCTGCCTGTCTTCAGTGGGCCAAACGACACAGAAACTAGATTTAAGATGGCTGGAAGCCGATAGTGTGGTCTGGCGAGTCGCTTTGGCCTCATTTGAAATGATGTTATGCGTCGAATGCACTGAAGGCCGAATGAGATGTTTAACCCAGAGTGTGTAGATTCAGCAGTTTATGCCAGAGGTGGTTCTGTAATGTTTTTTTGGAGTTTCTCGCACCGCTTATTGGGACTACTCGTTCAGCTTGTCTTATGCCAGACAGGGGGTAGATTTTTGCTAATACGGTAGGTGTAATAATATACCCCACAACTAAGCGGACTGAGTCGTTTAACCCACCTACGACCAGTCCTTTTTTTTTTTTTTTGTCTCACTGTTCCACTGGGGTCATGGAGACACAAAGGTCACTGATGGAAAGAAAATCGCAGTACCAAAAAATAATTAACGTAAAGCAGTGACATTTCGGGAATACATTTGTCTAGGTTACATACTTAAGTGAATAACATTGCCGTCTTTTAAGATGACTGCAGGGCTGTTAGTCGTATGTACATGAACTCCCAGTCACCCAAAAGCACCTTGGCTGGCCCCGATAAATAACCCAATCACAGAAATAATGTCAGAAGGCCCCCGGAAGCTACTCGTTATGGTGGAAGAAACGGAGCAATCACCATCCCCACATGGTTGTAGCTCTACTGGGTCTAGTCACCTATTACGGGCTTAACATGGAGATGACATACATGAAAAAATTTGTGCACCTTGCTCCTCGCCGAACTAAGGCCATCATCGAGGTTACATTCGGTGTTACACGATATTATAATGGTGCCTCCTGCAGATGAAAAAAATATTCTTTGTTCTTCTTATTACAATCAAGCATTATGGACAAATCTCAAAATTTAAAATTGCAAATATGACTCTCTTGAAAATAACTAGTTCTCTAAAAACGGACTGTCGCTGAACTTAAATAATACACAATACATGAAGTCTGCAGTGCGCATGTGTTACTGTACCATCTATATTGCACAACACCATTAAGACATCACTTCTATGAAACCTCGTAACTGACCCTCATTCCGACGCCCAATTTTGAAATTTGGCTCAAAGATACCTACAACATTCCTCCGTAGCGGTGTAAGAGTGGGGCGCTATCGGAAGCCAACCTTGGGCTGAACTCTTCAAACCGCAAAGTGTCAACACATGCGAAAAATAGTCCAGATCTCAGAAGTTCATGTGACGTGTAAGGTCGGTTAAAGATGTCACGTTAACACACAATTTCACCACTGTTCTGCCGATTGTCACAGTGGACATGGAACCCAATCGGGAGGTTGTCACACACCATCATACCCACAATTCAATCCTGCTTTTGACGCCTGTCTCATGGAGGTCAGAACCGCAACACCTTGCGTTGAAAGCACGCGGTTTTCTTTTGAGTGACCGAGGAAAACATTTCAGACACACCGCCGTTCACAGTCGTCACAAACGGCTTCAGGGGTCGACATAAACGGCGTCACCGAAAGCACTCCTTTCGTGAGGACGTTCATTCCTACACGTTACGCGGTCTAAAACGACAGTTTTCAATGCGAGAAGCAACAGGAAGGCATTCTTGACGACCTTTTGGCAGTGTTTGCGCCTGCTGGGCGATTAAATCCTTCTCAATGCACTTCACGGGGCTGCAGCCTTATAAAGCGCGATTTCTCCCCTTTGGGGTGCAGTGCAACAGCAGTTTTTGTTCTGTTGTACAGGGTGGAACCACTACAAACCGTTCAGAATCATTTGACGAAATCTGAACATTATACAAAGTAGGAAAGGCCACTTATGCTTTCCCAGTGCTCCTCTTTCACGGCCTCCTATGTCTTGATCACAGACGGTTGCGACATTGATGTATTTATTCCAGAGAAAACCTGCTAAGCTGCATCCACTTGACACACCTCCGATGCCAGAATCTGCTTGCAGGCAGCTAGGGCTACATCACAGGTTTTCTCTGTAATGACACATTTTTAAAATTCTCATTAAATGTGGCTGTGAGGTACCGAGGGTTGTGCTGAACTAGTGGGCCTTAGAGCTGACCTTAGCCGTTTGATTCACCCATGTTTCAATGGCGCACCCCTCTGCAATCATGCCATAGGAGGGTGTCAAACAGGAGCACTGAAAAAGTATGAGCATCTTGAGCTGCTTCCAATAACGTACAAATTTCGCCAGATGGTTTGAAATGTGCAAATGTGTGTGAAATCATATGGGACTTAACTGCTAAGGTCACGAGTCCCTAAGCTTACACACTACTTAACCTAAATTATCCTAAGGACAAACACAGACATCCATGCCCGAGGGAGGACTTGAACCTCCGCCGGGACCAGCCGCACAGTCCAAGACTGCAGCGCCTAAGACCGCACGGCTAATCCCGCGCGGCCCAGACGGTTCGGAACGGTGGCTACGCCAGAGCTAAAATTGTGCACACATGGCAGTCCAAACGGGAGTGATCACGTTTCATGGGGCTGTACTCTCGTGATGTCAGTCGAGAAGGGTTGAATCGCCCACGACGTATCAACAGTGTCAAAGGTCATCAAGAACGTATATCTGTTGCTCATCGCAATGCAGATTGTCATTTTAGACAGCGAAATGTGTGGTAGTCAATGTTCCAAAGAAAGGGGTGGTTCCATTGACGCCCTTTGTGCCATCCCCCAAGGACTTTTTGCGTTAATTTTCAGCAAAGGTGTGTCTAAAATCTTTACTTCGGCCACCCATAAAGAGAGCAAGTAATTTCAACGTTGGGCATCGTGGTTCGACCTCCATCGCTGAGATGTCAAAATAAGGGATGAAATGTGGGTAAGAGGCGCTATGACGACCTCCGATTGCCCCGATCACAGAATCGTTGGATACGTGGTGAAAGTTGGTAACAATGTGGCATCATTTACCTAACTTACACTTCACATGAAATTCTGAGCTCTGGACTTTTTTCGCAAGTGTCAAAATCTTTCTGTATGGAGCGTCGTCGAGTCCGAGGATGACGTCATAGTGCTCCACGCTTTTGCAGCATTACGGAGGAAGGTTGTAGGCGTATTTGAGACAAATTTGAAACTTGTGCGCGTAAGTGTGGGACAGCTACGGGGTTTCGAAAAAGTGATCCTTCAATTCTTTTGCGCTGTGTATATATTTCAATGAGGGACGTTCCGAAAGTAAGTTTCGTCATTGTTTTTGAAAGAGGAGGGGGTTCACTAGATAGATTACACGAACAATGAATTCACAGCCGTTGCTGATTCAGCAACAGAAGGGGCATCAGCTGAGGACGCATTCGCAGAGCGCTGATGATGGAAGAATAGCAACAGACCCGGCTTGCCTGTGTACACATCACGATGGCTGACAGACGTGTACTGCCAACGTGGTCGCCAACTGAAGTGCGTGCTGTTATACGGTATGAATAGGCATGTGGACGAGTGTGTTCGTCAATCATGAACGCCTACAGATCGTGTATGGTGAAGAGGTCATGTCTCGTCATGGGTTTGGTAGCTGGTGTTGCATGTTCAGAGAAGGAAGGCCGAAATGGGCGTTCCTTCACTTCAACGAATGAAAGAAACATTGACAGAGTACAGGACATGATGTCTGGACAGACAAATAACGGTGTCAAAAAAAGCGACCGCACTACATTCTGGCCTCGCACAGGCCTTTCACATGCAGCATGATGTGTTAAGTTACCGAATAGTGCCTGCACGATGGTTGCCGAAAAACCTTACACCGGATTACAAGAGTGCAAGAATGGGAATCGGCCCCGAGCACTCGATGTAGTACACGTCAGATTGAAATGGGTTCCTGTTCAGAGTTATCCCAGGCGATGAGAAATGGATGCACCCCAGAATTCAGTCTCGAGACGTCACTTTGAAACCAACACTGTGATTATCACAGGCAGTGAGACATCGGTGCACCACTTTACATAAGAATCCACTTTCGGGACGTAACATTTAAACCAGTGCTTGGTTGGTGCAGATTGTGTAACAATCCCTTGCATCGTAGGGCACCGAGTTCTTCAAACTGACTGCACGCTGTGGAAAATTTACCAGTGTCGATGGCAACTATGTCGAAAAATAGTACAAGGTGTACAGTACATGATCTCCTGGCGATTTTGTTTTTGCTAAAAAAGTTTTTGTGTGAAAAACAATGACGAACATTGCGAACGTCCCTAGTAAAAATCATTGTGCCTATGACGGGGAGCGAGAGGTTATCCACAACCTGTACGGAAACCAAAATGCAGTCTATGAGCGTCGAATGACATGAAAGGGAAGCAGAAGTTAAGAAGGGAGTGAGAGGGTTTTTAGCGTATCCCCCATATTATATAATGCGAGAACTCAACAAACAGTAAATGAAACCAAGGAGAAATTTGGAAAGAGCACTGAAGTCAAGGTAGTAAAACTATGAGATTAGGCGATAACATTGAAATTACGAGGGGAGTTTAATAACTAATGCAACACACTTTTCTCTCAGGCAGTTTCGGTTGAAAAATGCGGAATCTCTTGTGAGACATCGTGGAATATTTTAGTTTCAGCTCCTATAGTTTTATGAAGATACTGTAGGCAGACACGTTATTTGTGGCTTTCAAACTGGCTTCTCTAACGGAGATGCGTTCCAAGCAAAGAGCTGTAATTGAATTTCTTTTGGCCGAAAACCACAGCCTCGCAGATATTCATAGGCACTTGCAGAATGTCTACGGAGACCTGGCAGTGAACAAATGCACGTTGAGTCGTTGGGCGTGAACATCATCGCAACAAGGTCGCTCAAATGTGACCGGTCTTTGGGATGCCAGCCGGCCACTCACAGCTGTGACCCCTGCAATTTAGGGTGGCGTTGACACTGTCCTTCGAGCTGTTCGATGGATTACAATAAAACACCTACCTGCTTTACGGGACATCTCTGTTGGTGGTGCTGACACACTCGTCGACCAGTTGGGGTACTCGAAAGTGTGTGCGCGCTGGGTTCGTGGCTTCCTAATAAAAGACTGCCATCTGGTAGACCCAACTAAGGGTGCAAACCGCGTAAAGCAGTATGTGGATGATGGGGAGGTTATTGATGCAGCAAGAGGTTGCCAATGGCGTCGACCAGAAGAATGGAATCATGTGGGTATACAGGGCCTCCCAGTAAAATGGTGTAGGGCGTCCTCGTTGAACGGAGAATAAGGTTTTGTAGGCAAAAGAGTGGGGAATAATATGGTGTATTGCTATCATGAATAAAACCAAACTGCTTTCAGAAAATGTTGTGTTACATTACGCACTGAACGACCTTGAAATGTCAGAGAGAGCGAAGGACTCTGAAGAGCAGTTCTATGAAACGGTTAATGTCCTGAAAAATCTTTACGAAATGAATATTAGCAAAGATAACACAAGGGTTATGGAATGTATTGTTGTGAAATCGGGCGCTGCTCAAGAAATTAGGTAAGGAAATGGGACACTAAAAGTACTAGTTGAGTTTTCTATATGGGTAGCAAAATTATTGATGGCCGAAACAGAGAGGATATAAGGATATACATCGACATATAGATTTACATGGATGCTTTGCCAATTACACTTGAGCGCCTGGCAGAGACTTCATCGAACTACCTTCACAATAATTCTCTATTATTCCACTCTCGCTCCATCAGGAAAGTTGGTGCACTCAGCGACTGTTATGTGATTTATAAATTATAGAGCGCAGCAATCAGTCGTCCTTTTCTTGTAGGTTTTATTACGCAAATCCCGGTTTCGGCTAGTGCCTAGCCATTATCAATGCAACATTTTCTAATTTCGATGCATGTTACTTCCCTGTTTTTCGGGTGTCAGTCACAGTTCCTTGGACTGTTGTTGTATGCTTGCGTGTGTGATTTTATTTTGTGGACGAGTAAGTTTCCTAACTTGTTATTAATTGAGAATTTGTTTTTAGAAAACGTTAGCGATTTTATGTGATATGGGGCCCAGGTATGGGATACTGGCCAATATTTTATGTTTTTTCACAGTGTGGCCATTCGTTGACTTGCTTTTGTGTATTTGGCTATCTAAGTGTAGCCATCGGTTATGACAATGCTCTTTATTGTATCTATCTTATTCTTAAGGGTGTCTTGACTTAGAAGAAATCATGGCTCCAAAAATGAGGAAATCACATACGGTGACGTCGGGACTGCGGAGGAAGTGTAAGGGCTTCCCTCCGAAATGTCCACAGCGTAGTTGAAACAACCTTGACTGCATGTGGGTAGGCGTTACCCTGCAACAGAATTCTGCCGTCTGTCAACTTGCTGCTCGCTGAGTTTCTGGAACATGGAACCACAACTGATGCACAGTGGTACGAGCACACTTCGCAACGACTGAAGTGCGCTGCCAAGTCCAGACTTCCAGGAATGATGACGGACGGCATCATTCTGTTGCAGGGTAAATCCCTTCTACGACGGCTAGAAGCCACTAGTACGAATTGTGATACAGTGGATATTTGCGTTTAAGTATCAGACCTGATAAACGGAAGAATAAGGAGAAAATCTGCACCAAGACTTACCGATCAACTCAAGCATCTTACGAGTATCAGAGAAGCAGCACACAGAAAATGTAAGCGCTGTAAGTAGGCTGTTTATGTTTTCTCTATGTAAGTAGGCTGTTTAGGTTTTTTTTATGGTAACGCCACCTCTGTATGAAAATCACTGGCTGTGCTGTGTGCAGTCTGTGGCTGCTTTGCATTGTTGTAATACTCGCCATTGTAGTGTTAGGCAGCTGGCTGTGAACAGCGCGTAGCGTTGGGCAGTTGGAGGTGAGCCGCCAGCAGTGGTGGATGTGGGGAGAGAGATGGCGGAGATTTGTAATTTGTCATGAACTGCTATATTTATACATGATGATATCAAGGTAAATACATTGTTTGTTCTCTATTAATATCTTTCATTTGCTAACTATCCCTATCAGTAGTTAGTGCCTTCAGTAGTTTGAATCTTTCATTTAGCTGGCAGTAGTGGCGCTCCTGTATTGCAGTAGCTTGAGCAGCGAAGATTTTTGTGAGGTAAGTGATTTGTGAAAGGTATAGTTTAATGTTAGTCAGGGCCATTCTCTTGTAGGGATTTTTGAAAGTCAGATTGCGTTGCGCTAAAAAAAATTATTGTGTATCAGTTTAAGGACAGTCGTGTATAATTGTTCAAAGCTGAGAATTATCTCGCCAACAAGCGTCTACCCAACCGAGGTAGTCAGTCTGCGAGAAATGCAAAACTCAGCTACACCTACTCGATAACTCAGGACTATCACAGGCCTACTGACTTGTGGAAAAATCTACCACGTCTAAGAAAAGGCAAACCCAAATTGGCAGCTGAACCTCTAGTTCCTATTCAGGATCGCAATGAGCATTTTGCCACGTCTATATCTCTACTGTACCAACGCAATAGGACGCTAACCATTGATTTCCCTCAAGTTTCAGTGATTGGTACTAACAAAACACTTTGTCTGCAGCCAGTAAGCCTTAACACGGTCAGGAAGTCAAAAGCTAGAATTATTCGACAACAGCAGGACACGACAATATTACTATGTCGATAATCAGTTTTCTCATTGATCCATTACTGCCCACAATAAAGGATATTTTTAACCGTTATCTCACCTCCGGCAACTTCCTAATAACCTGGAAGTAGGGACTCATAAGACGTTTTCCCAAAATTGAATCTCCCGAAGAACCACCTGACTGCAGGTATATTTGCGTTATACTGCCAATATCTGAGGCTTACAAATTACTTAACATCAAATAACCTTCTGGATGTATACCAGCCTGATCCTCCGGCCCATGAACCATGGGCCTTGCCGTTGGTGGGTAGGCTTGAGTGCCTCAGCGATACAGATAGCCCCCACGTGCAACCACAACCGAAGGGTATCTGTTGAGAGGCCAGACAAACGTGTGGTTCCTGGAGAGGGGCAGCAGCCTTTTCAGTAGTTGCACGGGCAACACTCTGGATGATTCACTGATCTGACCTTGAAACATCAACCAAAACGGCCGTGCTGTGCTGGTACTGCAATCAGCTGTAAAAGGGGAAAATACATCCGTAATTTTTCCCTAGGACATGCAGCTTTACTGTTCCGTTAAATGATGATGGCGTCCTCTTGGGTAAAATATTCCGGAGGTAAAGTAGTCCCCCATTTCGATCTCCGGGCGGGTACTACTCAGGGGGACGTAGACATCAGCAGGAGGGTCGAATGTCACATCCCTTAATCGGGCAGGTAGGTTAGAAAATTTAAATAGGGAAATGGATAGGTTAAAGCAAGATTTAGTGGGAATTAGTGAAGTTCGGTGGCAGAAGGAAAAAACATCTGGTCAGGTGAATATAGGCTTAGAAATACAAAATGAAATAGGGATAATGCAGGACTCGGTTTCATACTGAATAAAAAAGTAGGAACGTGGATAAGCTACTGCGAACAGCATACTGAAGGCATTATAGTAGTCAAGATAGATACGAATCCCCTGCCTACCACAGTAGCACAAGATTATATACCAACTAGCTACGCAGATGATGAAGAGACGGAAGAAATGCATGATGCGATAAAAGAAAATATTCAGATAGTTAAAGGAGACTAAAATTTAATAGTCCTATGGGCCTAGAATTAGATTGTAGGAAAAAGATGAGAAGGAAAAGTAGCCTGTGAATATGGTCTGGGGTAAGGAATGAAAGAGGACGCAGCCTGGTAGAATTTTGCACAGAGCATAACTTAATCATAGCTAACACTTAGTTTAAGGATCATGAAAGAATGTTATTTACGGGGAAGAGCCCTGGAGACACTATAAGGTTTCAGATAGACTATATAATGGTAAGACAGAGGTTTAGGAACCAGGCTTTAAACTGTGCACATTTCCAGGGGCAGATATGGACTATGACTACAATTTATAGGTTTTGAACTGTAGATTAAAACTGAAGAAACTGCAAAAAGGTGGGAATTTAAGGACATGGGACCTGGATAAGCTGACTAAACCAGAGGTTGTACAGAGTTTCAGGGAGAGCGTAAGGGAACAATTGACAGGAATGGGGGAAAGAAATACCGTAGAAGAAGAATGGGTAGCTTTGAGAGATGAAGCAGGGAAGGCAGCAGAGGATCTAGTACGTAAAAAGACGAGGGATAGTAAAAATCCTTGGGTAACAGAAGAAATATTGAATTTAATTGATGAAAGGAGAAAATATAAAAATGCAGTAAATGAAACAGGCAAAAAGGAATACAAACGTCTCGAAAATGAGATCGACAGAAGTGCAAAATGGCTAAGCAGGGATGGCTAGAGGACAAATGTAAGGATGTAGAGGCTTATCTCACTAGGGGTAAGATAGATATTGAATACTGGAAAATTAAAGAGACATTTGGAGAAAAGATAACCACTTGTATGAATATCAAGAGCTCAGATGGAAACCCAGTTCTAAGCAAAGAAGGGAAAGCAGGAAGGTGGAAAGAGGATATAGACGGTCTATACAAGGGCAATGTACTTGAGGACAAAACTATGGAAATGGAAGAGGATGTAGATGAGGATGAAATGGGAGATTCGATACTGCGTGAAGAGTTTGACAGAGCACTGAAAGACCTGAGTCGAAACAAGGCCCCGGGAGTAGACAACATTCCATTAGAACAACTGACGGCCTTGGGAGAGCCACTCCTGACAAAACTCTACCATCTGGTGAGCAAGATGTGTGAGACAGGTGAAATACCCTCAGACTTCAAGAAGAATGTGATAATTCCAATCGCCAAGAAAGCAGGTGTTGACAGGTGTGAAAATTGTCGAATTATTAGTTTAATAATTCACGGCAGCAAAGTACTACCTCGACTTCTTTACAGACACATAGAAAAACTGGAGAAGCCGGCCTCGTGGAAGATCAGTTCGGATTCCGTAGAAATTTTGGAACAGATGAGGCAATACTGACCCTACGACTTATCTTAGAAGATACGTTTCTCACGTTTGTAGACTTAGATAAAGCTTTTGACAATATTGACTGGAATATTCTCTTCCTAATTCTGAAGGTGTCATTGGTAAAATACAATTTGTACAGAAAGCAGATGTCAGTTATAAGAGGAAGCATGAAAGGAAGCAGTGGTTGGGAAGAGGGTGAGACAGGGTTGTAGCACATCCAAGATGTTATTCAATCTGTATATTGAGAAAACAGTAAAGGAAACAAAAGAGAAATTTGGAGTGGGAATTAAAATACATGGAGAAGAAATAAAAACTTTGATGTTTGCCGACGACATTGCGATTCTGTCAGAGACAGCAAAGGACTTGGAAGAGCAGTTGAACGGAATGGACAGTGTCTTGAAAGGAGGATATAAGATGAACATCAACAAAAGCAAAAGGAGGATAATGGAATGTAGTCGAATTAAATCAGGTGATGCTGAGGGAATTAGATTATGAAACGAGACAATTAGAGTAGTAAATGAGTTTTGCTATTTGGGAAAATAACTAATGACTGTGGAACTAGGGACGATATAAAATGTGGGCTGGCTATGGCAAGATAAGCGTTTCTGAAGAAGAGAAATCTGTTAACTTCGAGCATAGATTTAAGTGTTCAAGAATCTTTTCTCAAAGATTTGTATGGAGTGTAACCACATATAGATGTGAAACATGGACAGTAAATATCTTAGACAATAAGAGAATAGCCGCTTTCTAAATCTGGTGCTACAGAAAAATGCTGAAAGTTAGATGGGTAGATCACGTAAATAAGGAGGAGGTACTGAATAGATTTGGAGAGAAGAGGAATCTGTGGCATAACTTGGCTAGAAGGAGGGATCAGTTGGTAGGACCCGTTCTGAGTCATCAAGGTATCAGCAATTTGATATTGGATGGAAGCGTGGAGTGCAACAATCGTGGAGGGAGACCAAGACATGAATACACTAAGCAGACTCAGAAGGTTGTAGGTTGCAGTAGTTACTCGGTGGTGAAGAAGCTTGCACAGGATAGAGTAGCATGGAGAGCTGCATCAAACCAGTGTTTTGACTGAAGTCCACAACAACAATAACCAGCCCCATTTTCGGAAGATTCTCAGATGATGCCCTAATAAAAGAGACTTAAGTGACTAATTAAGTGAAACAAGTTAAGGAAAAACAAGAGGCGTCTTTCATGTGCTTTTTTTGGACGTTGGCAAAAATTTTATGTGTTTTCCTGGCTGTCGGCAAAGCTTTCGACACTGTCGACATTGTTATTCTTCTAGCTAAACTCACAACTCAATACTTTTCTTCAAGTGCTGCACAATGATTCCACTCATGGCGTACGTCCCGCCAACAATGCATAATGTTCAAAATAAAGAGGTCACAGCGGAGGTATGTACCACCGGGGTACCCACAAGAATCGCTAACAGGCCTCCTACTTTTCTCATTATATGATCGCGGAAAAAAAGGAAGTAGTACACCTGCAAAGACGATGCCGATTTCTATCCGATGACGGCATATGCCACCTGGAGGAGAGTGGATGTACTGGTAATGGTTTCAATGTGCCCGCCAGCAGACAGCGTAGTGGCATAGCTTCCAGGGCGCCGTGTCTGTCTACCGTTTAACAGGGAATGCCAATAGCCTGAAGACTCAGTGTGGTGCAAACGTGTGAAGCAAGCAGCCTACCGTACCACGGAGACACACTCGCCCTTTCTACAGCCAACTGGGTGAGTTTGAAGGGGGTCAGATTGTGGTCTTCTGAGTGGCAGGATGAACCTTTCGCAAAATTGCCACACAAATTGTTGTTCAACGATGTTAGTATCAGTGGTCACGAGAACACTCTCGCACCCGCAGACGAGGCCTGTACTTCCACATGGCATAGATGCCAGCCACGATCTTCGTGTTGTATGGGCAGCCGTGGCTGATCGTGCAGCTTTCACAGCACAGATAAGGGGGATTGTGAGGCTAGACACGAGTTATTGAGAACCAGTTATTAGCGGTGGGACAACTGGCATGCACACCTTCCACTTACCCCGCAGCATCGACTTGCATGGCTCTACTGTTGTCGTCAGAGGATCATTTGGAAGATGGAGTGGAGCGCCTGGTCTTCAGAATTGAGGCCGGCCGCGGTGGCCGAGCGGTTCTAGGCACTTCAGTCCGGAACCACGCGGCTGCTACGCTCGCAGGTGCAAATTCTGCATCGGGCATGGATGTGTGTGATGTCCTTAGGTCAGTTAGGTTTACGTAGTTCTATGGCTAAGGCACTGATGACCTCAGATGCTAAATACCATAGTGTATAGAGTCATTTCAACAATTTTTTCAGCATTGAAAGCAGATCCTGCCTGCAAGCAAGTGATTGTCATCTGCACGTACGCCGTAGACCTGGTGAGCGCTGTCTCGTAGAGTGTAATTGTCCAGCACACACTGGTTCCACCTGGTCTTATGGTCTGGACTGCGATAAGCTACAACTCTCGTTCACCTTTGTTGTTTGTGGAGGGGACGCTGACCAGCACTCGGTAGGTGCAGATTGTTGTTGGACCCGTTCTTTTGCCATTCTTGCCACAGGAAGGTGTTATGTTCTTCCAACGGGATAGTGCTGGCCAACACACTGCCCATGAAACTCAACTTGCTCTGCAACATGTACAGTAACTTCCTTGGCCACCAAGATCTCCGGACTTGTCTCCAATCGATCATGTGTGTTATATGATAGGACTCGAAGAGGACCTAACAACTCTTACAGAACTACATTAGTAGATCTAGCATGCGTGGCATAACTTACACCAGGACTGTATTCACCATCTTTACGATGGAATGGATGCCAGAGTCAACGCCTGCTTTGGCGCCCCTGCCAATATGAGTGTTTCAGCATGGTTCGAAAACTGGTACGTCAGCACCGCCGTATTATTGATCTACAAATGCAGTCATTTCATGTATTCCATATGCACTGTTGTTGTTGACTGGTTTGATGCAGCTCTCCATGTTACTCTATCCTGTGCAACATCTTCATCTCCCAGTACCTACTGCAGCCTACATCCTTCTGAATCTGTTTAGTATATTCGTCTCTTGGTCTCCCTCTACGATTTTTACCCTCCACGCTGTCCTCCAATACTAAACTGGTGATCCCTTGCTCAGAATATGCACTACCAACCTACCCCTTCTTCTAGTCAAGTGGTGCCACAAATTTCTCTTCTCCCCAATTCTATTCAATACCTCTTCGTTAGTTATGCGATCTACCCATCTAATCTTCAGCATTCTTCTGTAGCACCACATTTCTAAAGCTTCTATTCTCTTCTTGTCGCTTACATACATGGTTACACTCCATACAAATACTTTCAGAAACGACTTCCTTACACTTAAATCTATACTCTATGTTAACAAATTTTTCTTCTTCAGAAACGCGTTCCTTGCCATTGCCAGTCTGCATTTTATATCCTCTCTACTTCGACCATCATCAGTTATTTTGCTCCCCAAATAGCAAAACTCATTTACTACTTTAAGCGTCTCATTTCCTAATCTAATTCCCTCAGGATCACCCGACTTAATTCGACTACATTCCATTATCCTCGTTTTGCTTTTGTTGATGTTCATCTTATATCCTCCTTTCAAGACACTATCCATTCCGTTCAACTGCTCTTCCAAGTCCTTTGCTGTCTCTGACAGAATTACAATGTCATCGGCGAACCTCAAAGTTTTTATTTCTTCTCCGTGGATTTTAATGCCTACTCCGAACTTTTCCTTTGTTTCCTTTATTGCTTGCTCAATATACAGATTGAAAAACATTGGGGATAGGCTACAACCCTGTCTTACTCCCTTCCCAATCACTGCTTCCCATTCATGCCACTCGACTCTTATATGCTCTGTAGCAACAATGAATCTTTGAGTTAAAATGGAAACCTCTAAAAGGGTGTTCCGTTTTATTTCCGGCAGTGCATGTTAATGATGTGTCGACTGTTATGTTCCATTGCGAATATCATTTATACGCTGACGACCTTGATTTACATCTAACTGAAAGCGCAACTAACTTGTGTACAGCCGTCCAGCAGGTCATCACTGATCTTCTTGCTGTACCAGAATTGGTGCATAATGCCGGTTTGGAGCTTAACCTGTCTAAACGCAAGCAATCTTAGTCGTTCACAAAGGACTTATTACCCCTCAGTTCAGAGTACCTCTACTACATTTAATCCTAAACAGCACAGGAACAACCATTTGTTTTACTGCAAAGGACTTGGTGGTAGTTCTGGACCACCATTTAGACCCGACTGTACACCTAACTGCAGTCTGTAAGAAGGTTCCAGCTTCATTTGTTTCACTGCAGAAATATAAACAAGTATTTCCTCTCGAGCTTAAACAGAAACTTGAAGATTCCCTAATACTCTTCATCGTAGACTGTGGTGATCCTATTCTGAAAGGACTTTAGTATGAGAGCTCACAGCAACTCGAACTGACGATGAATGCTTGTGTGCGACACATTTGTGGCGCAAGTTATTTCGACCATGTTACTCCTACGTAAGAACAGTTATAATGCCTACGTTCCCATAAGCATAGAGCTTATCATATTCTCTCTTTGGTGTATCATCTTCTGAATCGTTGCCTCCTTTCATATTTATCTGCAACCTTTACTCTACCTTCTTTACAACACAGCAGATACACGCTTTCACAAAATACTAAAGTCCTCTCTGTACCAGTATGCAATAATTCCATGTTCTCTAAATAATTTTCTGTATCAGAAACCCGATTTTGGAACAATATTCCTCATCAAAATATTAACATCCTTACAAACTTCGAAATTCAGCTAGGTCCACCTTCCATCACAATAGCTTTCTCTTCCGCCCTTACTCTCGTCAACACTCTCTTCCTCACCGCTTTTCTCTCCCCTGCTCAACAGAAGTATCTATCGATGCTCTCTTCTTCCCTAACAGCCACTGTCACCTTTATTTCAATCACCTCCTCTTTCATTATTCCATCCACTTTTTCCAACGCCAAACTGGGCCTCAAAAGCACTAAAATTATTCATATCATTGCTGATGCCTCCATTATTTTATTATTATAATTGGTTTCACTATTATTTTGCCAACTAACACTTATTATAAATAATGCAAATTATTATTACCTAGTTTGTTATGCAATGAGTAATTAGTATCAGTTTCAATGCCACTACTATTTTATGACTACTATTACTGTTACTAACATTACTATTAGTTCCATCCATTATTTTTATTAATAACGCAAATCATCGTTATTGTGATTGTTACGTTACATTTTCTCATATGTAGTCCACCCCGATACCTTAATGGTCAGCGTGACGGACTGCCGTCCTAAGGGGCCCGGGTTTGATTCCCGGATGGGTCGATGGTTTTCTCCGCTGAGGGTATGAATGTCGTGTCGTCTTCATAATCATTTCATCCCCATGTAGTGCGCAGGTCACCCAATGTGGTGTCGAATGTAATAAGACCTGCACCAAGCCGGCTGGACCTGCTCCGTAAGGGGCCTCCCGGCCAATGACGCAAAACGCTCGTTTCCATTTTTATCTCATATGTATAGTTCCTGGTCAGATGTAAGGAGGAGTCTCAAGGCCCTAACCTCGTCAGGGTAATTAAGCAGTAAATAGATAAAAAACTGACCTCTAAACAGCTACGAAGAACTACATCTACTTTCAGGCATATGGAATCATAAATGTGACATATGACATGTTATGTAACAGAGTCTGTAAGATTACTGTGTGATTTCAGCGTTGAGTTCTAAATGGTTTACACTGATAGAGTGGACAAATCGAAACGTATTAGCCCTGTTCATATCACGTAACGTGAATTGCATTTTTTACTACGTCACAGTGTTAGCAAGAACACTCGATGGGAACTCAACACTACGCCAGTGGTCGGCCGTGATCAAACAAAGCCGTCACCCGGAAAATTTCCAGTTATCTGTCTCCCTGCCTTTGCTTTCATAATAACGCCAATCTGCGTAATGTATTCCGTTTAATAAAGACAAACAGCAAGCTTAATTAAACTGAAATGATATGCCTCGGGTGACCCGTTTTTGCTGATACGTTATTCGAAATATTGTATGAAGCAGTGGCAGGGGGTTCAGCCCGCATGTGTTAGCAAAAATTTAATAAAAAAGACTAGGAAAAAAATAATAGCTGCATTATTTTCTGCATTCCTCGTTTAAGCGCAAGGCTCGTAATTGTTTGGTAATTAAGTATATAACTTGATTAACGGGCACTCTGCTTGATCCGAGCTGCGTAATTTTGAAAGTATGAGTCGACCGGATGCTAAACTTGAGTAAAATGATAGCCATAATACCCAGCGTCGAAATAGACCTTTTTTTGCACATTAATGAACTTCGTTTGCGTCTTTACACCTTTTACGATGTAGAAAATGTCCTTATAATAGTATAGTACTTGTGACGTGTACGATACGGTCTTGCCACGATATAACAGGTATGTTCCAAGTTATCTTGCTCTGAATCTATATCTATGCCTATGTCTCTATTCTAATGTACATATATAATGTTTCTTGCTGTGGTCTTCAATCCGAGGATCGGTCTGATGCAGCTGTCCATGGTAGTCTATCTTGGGCAATATCTTCATCCCCGAGTAACTACTGCCACCTACGTCCTTCTAAATCTGCTTACTGTATTCATCTCTTGATCTCCCTCTACGATTTTTACCCCACACAATTCCCTCTAATACTAAATTGGTGATCCCTTGACGCCTCAGAATGTATCCTATCAACCGGTTCCTTCTTCCAGTCAGGTTGTGCCACAAATTTCTTTCTTTCCCAGGCCGGCCGTTGTGGCCGTGCGGTTCTAGGAGCTTCAGTCTGGAACCGCATGACCGCTACGGTCGCAGGTTCGAATCGTGCGTCGGGCATGGATGTGTGTGATGTCCTTAGGTTAGTTAGGTTTAAGCAGTTTTAAGTTCTAGGAGACTGATGACCACAGATGTTAAGTCCCATTGTGCTCAGAGCCATTTGAACCATTTCTTTCTTTCCCAATTTTATTCAATATCCCCTCATTAGTTACGTGATCTACCTATGTAATCTTCAACATCCTTCTCTCGCAGCACATTTCAAAATGTTATATTCTCTTCTTGTCTATACTGTTTATCGTCCACGTTTCAATTCCATACAAGGTTACATTACATACAAATACTTGCAGGAAAGACTTCATGACGTTCAAATCTATATTCGATGTAAACAAATTTCTCTTCTTCAGAAACGCTTCTCTTGTCATCGCCGGTCTACATTTCATATCCTCACTACTTCGGCCATCATTAGTTATTTTGTTACCCAAGTAATAAAACTCATCTACTACTTTAAGCGTCTCAGTTCCTAATCTATTTCTCTCAGACTAACCTGATTTAATTCGATTACATTCTATTACCCTCGTTTTTCTTGTTGACGGTCATCTTATATCCTAATTTCAGGACACTGTAGAATCCCGTTAAACAGCTCTTCTAAGTCATTTGCTGTCTCTCACTGAGTTAAAGTGACATCAGCAAATCTCAGAGTTTTTATTTCTTTCCCCTGGACTGTAATTCCTACTGTAAATTTTTCTTTCGTTTCCTTTACTGCTTGCCCAGTGTACAGACGGGGAGACGCTACAACCCTGTCTCAATCGCTCCTCAGCCACTGCTTCTCTTTCATGCTCCTCGATTCTTATAACTGCTGTATGATTTCTGCACAATTTGTGAATAGGCTCTCGCTCCCTGTACTTTACCCCTGCTGCTCTCATAATGTCAAGGAGAGTAGTCCAGTCAGTAGTGTAAAAGCAGTACTATCTTCTAAGATAAGTCGAAGGTTCAGTACTGCCTTGCACGTTCCTAAATTTTTCTGGAATCTAAACTGATCTTCCCCGATATTAGCTTCTATCAATTCGGTAATATTAACATGTGTCAGCTCCTGACTTCCTTAGAATGGGAATTATTATATTCCACTTGAAGTCTGTGGGTATTTTGCCTGTGTCACACATCTTATATGCAGGATAAACGAGATGTGTCATGGAGAGTGAATAGACATAGATACAGTTTTGGAACAAGATCATGTGGAACGTACCCATTATATAGTGTCAATTCTGTATAGTAGACTTCAGAAGTACTACACCCATTATAACGGCGTTTTCTGCTTGCTAAAATGTGTGAGGAGGTGAATGAAGTTCATTGACGTATGTATATAAACACGATGTATGCATGTATATGTATGTCTGGCTTCTCCTCCTAAACCAGTGGAACGATTTCAACCAAATTTTGTACACATAATGATTACTTTAGGGGAATCAGCACTGTATGGAGGGGGAGGGGGCAATCAATGGAATGTGGGATCTCCAACGTTCCATAGGAGTGGAGATATGAACAAAATATCGTTTTCATCACTGACATGTAGGCTTCCATGCAAGACAGGCACCTTGTATGTGTAGTATCAGCTCGCATTGCAGTGGCTAAATGTGTTGGTGGGCACAGCTGAGAAGTGAGATGCGGGGTGCAGATAGTGAGGCATGTGAGAGGATGGCATGGACAGAGAGGGGTATGGAGGAGATGGACAGACAGAGAGGTTAGGGAGGGATGGACAGAGAAAGGCAATAGCACGAGTTTGGCAGAGAGAGGGTGGATAGGGAGTCGAGAGACTGGGGAGTAAGAGACTTGCAGATATCGTGGAGAGGAGGAGATGGAGGGAGGAGAGTATGGACAGAGAAAAAAATCAAATGAAATGATCATGTGGCATTGATATCTGGGAGGGCTCAACTGGGGAATTTCGGCTGCAGAGTTGCAAGTCTTATTTGAGGTGACGCCACATTGGGCGACTTGAGTGTCAGTGATAATGAGGACAACACAACACAGGACAGGACAGGACAGTTCATGGGTGGAGAAAATCGCCAACGTGGTCAGGAATAGATCACGGGCCTGATGCATGATAGGCAAACACGTAACCACTCACCTAATCAGGTGGACAGGGACAGAGAGAGAGTTTGAAGGAGGAGTTGGACACAGAGATGGGAAGGAGAGACGAATGGAGATGGAAGCTGGTGGATGTGAAGGTTAGGTGGTGGAGGAGGGCGTTAGTGAGAGGGGGAGTTAGAGATGGACAGACAGGGGTGAGCAGGGGACATTCATTGAGAGATGTGGAGGAGAACATAGACAGAAAGGCAGTGGAGGTGGAGGTGGACATAGAGGGATGGGCTGCAGGAGATGGGCGCACAAGTGGCACACCTAGCAATTGCACCATGGGCATGTGTACTGTGGCCAAAAGACATCCCCTTAGTCTTTACAACGAAAGGGAAGTCTTCTGAGTTAGGAACGTGTCGGACAACTTCCAGCTATGAGGTGCTATCAAGAACAAAAAAAAAACCAGGTCCGTCAATATAGCATCAGCAACACTGTAGTGTTCCCATAGAGACATTCACAAATTCGCCTCACCTGGTGAAGTGAGGCAGGTACGGGAAGCAGCGGCTCCCTACACACTGCATCCGTCTGTATTCATCTTACGCCACCGCAACAGCAGGTAATGACAAACGGATAACTTTTGCGTATTTGCTCTAACACAGCAGCCCTGTAGCAATATAAATGTTAATTTCTCACAACGGAGCACAGTGTAAAAATCACTGTATTTCCAGACACTAGCGACAACATACAAAAACCGTTGGCCGTCAACACAGATCCAGCAACACAGACAAGTGCACCAACTAACGCCATTTAATAAGAAGCTGCGACACACGCACTCCAACTCTGGCATTATTACACAGTCCGCTGCTGCCACCTTTCCTATGTGGAAACATGCCGTTTTCGGCCAAATGTACGAAAAACCTCAAACAGGAAAGTAGCCTGGAAATGAACACAAAACGCTGCGCGCCACACCTTATGCATGTAGGTCCTCGAAGTCGAACGACGAGGAAATGTACGCAATATACCTATGTGTCGAACGCGTACGCGGGTACAGGCGCGGGGAAAAGGCAAGTATCCATAAAAAGTATTTATTTGTTGGAGTTGCATTCTATTGAAACTACGGTTCTGTAGTTTTGGTACAGTATTTTAATGATGTACACAATGGTGGATTTATCGGCGTTAATTGGGGGAATGTAATGGATAGAGAAGGGCTGATTTATTTCTTTAAATTCCAATCAGCACATTACTCTCAACCGCTATGCCCCCCTTTCCCACCCCTTTTTCCCCTATTGCCTTCTTAAATCCTCGGTTATTTACGACAATCTTTGAAGCTTTTGTTTCAGGAGTTGCAACCTTTGACGTTGCTTACAACCATTTATTTTTATAACGGACCATGAATCAAATATCTAATGATCTCACAAGGTTCGACGGCAGTGTCTCTTTAATTGCGATATATTCGTTGCGATCTTTATATCCACACTGTGAAGTTGGTTCTTCATGCCATAAAATGTAAAAACTGGCATTTCGTACCTATTGCAAAGATAATCTAAACAGCTTTTTAAGTAAACAGTTCCACTACCTCGTTCCCTGACATACCATATATTACATGGTGCAGACTGTGACGCCTCTGTGACGATCTTTAACGATCGTTGTTTTACCTGCACTTGGGGTGGTTGCCGCTTACACACAGTCAGACCAAGTGTAAACCTGTGTTTTGGTCCTTCATTTTATTTCCTGTTAATAAGTCATGCAAATCACCAGCCAACTACGATATCACAAAAATGTGCTCAGATTTGCGTATGAAACACCAGGTTTATATATACGTATATTACACATTTCCTTCCCCTGTTCACCTCCTTCAATGTGCCAATGACACCTCGTTTGTCCTCTCTACCCTACCCTCCAGAAATCCCAACAATCCCTCCAACATTTAAATCAGTTCACCTCCTGGTGCATGGCTGCTCATAATCGACTCTACCGAAACCCAGGAATAGTTTTGGGCCGAACCACCAGCAGCTTCCATCTCCACGACTTTTACGTTATCTTTTAAGATCGTCCCATCCAATTAGCTAACGTACTAAGGTACAAAGGACTAACACCTGATCTCCGACTACCATGGAAGCCTCATCTGTTGACCATTCAGCAGTCTAATATTACTATACCTACAAAGTGGCCAAACATGGGCATTGCACCCTTCCACAATCCTCCACACCCATAAAGCCCTTATCCGACTCGTCAGCCTCTATGTTAACGTGGCATAGGCTTCCGCTCCTCCCTCCTTTTATCACGCCCTACAGATCCTAGATCACCGTATATGGCACCTATCCACTTCCTGCCCCACCCCTCCCCCACTGGCATCCACTACCAATGTACAGGGTTATTACAAATGATTGAAGCGATTTCATAAATTCACTGTAGCTCCATTCATTGACATATGCTCACGACACACTACAGATACGTAGAAAAACTCATAAAGTTTTGTTCGGCTGAAGCCGCACTTCAGGTTTCTGCCGCCAGAGCGCTCGAGAGCGCAGTGAGACAAAATGGCGACGGGAGCCGAGAAAGCGTATGTCGTGCTTGAAATGCACTCACATCAGCCAGTCATAACAGTGCAACGACACTTCAGGACGAAGTTTAACAAAGATCCACCAACTGCTAACTCCATTCGGCGATGGTATGCGCAGTTTAAAGCTTCTGGATGCCTCTGTAAGGGGAAATCAACGGGTCGGCCTGCAGTGAGAGAAGAAACGGTTGAACGCTTGCGGCCGGCCGAAGTGGCCGTACGGTTAAAGGCGCTGCAGTGTGGAACCGCAAGACCGCTACGGTCGCAGGTTCGAATCCTGCCTCGGGCATGGATGTTTGTGATGTCCTTAGGTTAGTTAGGTTTAACTAGTTCCAAGTTCTAGGGGACTAATGACCATAGTGCTCAGAGCCATTTGAACCATTTTTGAACGCGTGCGGGCAAGTTTCACGCGTAGCCCGCGGAAGTCGACGAATGAAGCAAGCAGGGAGCTAAACGTACCACAGCCAACGGTTTGGAAAATCTTACGGAAAAGGCTAATGCAGAAGCCTTACCGTTTACAATTGCTACAAGCCCTGACACCCGATGACAAAGTCAAACGCTCTGAATTTTCGGCGCGGTTGCAACAGCTCATGGAAGACGATGCGTTCAGTGCGAAACTTGTTTTCAGTGATGAAGCAACATTTTTTCTTAATCGTGAAGTGAACAGACACAATGTGCGAATCTAGGCGGTAGAGAATCCTCACGCATTCGTGCAGCAAATTCGCAATTCACCAAAAGTTAACGTGTTTTGTGCAATTTCACGGTTTAAAGTTTACAGCCCCTTTTTCTTCTGCGAAAAAAACGTTACAGGACACGTGCATCTGGACATGCTGGAAAATTGGCTCATGCCACAACTGGAGACCGACAGCGCCGACTTCATCTTTCAAAAGGATGGTGCTCCACCGCACTTCCATCATGATGTTCGACATTTCTTAAACAGGAGATTGGAAAACTGATGGATCGGTCGTGGTGGAGATCATGATCAGCAATTCATGTCATGGCCTCCACGCTCTCCCGACTTAACCCCATGCCATTTCTTTCTGTGGGGTTATGTGAAAGATTCAGTGTTTAAACCTCCTCTGCCAAGAAACGTGCCAGAACTGCGAGCTCGCATCAACGATGCTTTCGAAGTCATTGATGGGGACATGCTGCCCCGAGTGTGGGAGGAACTTGATTATCGGCTTGATGTCTGCCGAATCACTAAAGGGGCACATATCGAACATTTTTGAATGCCTAAAAAAACTTTTTGAGTTTTTGTATGTGTGTGTAAAGCATTGTGAAAATATCTCAAATAATAAAGTTATTGTAGAGCTGTGAAATCGCTTCGGTCGTTTGTAATAACCCTGTATAAGACTCCCCTCACTCGTCTTCCATCTTGAACAGCTCCGAACGTTTTATGATACCCATAAACTCGACACTATCTACCGCCTTGTTTCCCCACTGCTCACTGATGCTGCTACTCTGCCGCGCCTCTACCACCACATTCCCCCAACAATACACCTCCACATCCTCTCCATTGCCTTCCCTTACCCGACCACATATGCGTTCTGATTTATATCCATCCTACCAGATCTAGGAGATCCCTACCACCGACTCCTCATTTGGGCGTCCTTCCCTCCAATGCTCTCCACTCACTTTGTAAGTCCTGGTTCGGAACCGCATCCTTCTGCACTCTTCTCCACACCTTGTTACATGTTTCCCTAAGTTTTATATGGCTGTGACTCCACACACATGAAAAATCATTAATAAATGAGTGTCTAAGGGAGAATCTTGGAGCCGACAACTCTTTCGTTTGTTTTGCTCATAAACAGAACGCACACCGTTCATTTTTAGTCCACTGTGGATTTTATATCCTTAGAAAATGTAAATTGTATTTTACAAATAATAAAAATTAAGTTAATCCCGTATGAAACAGCCAGGAGCATTGGAGACGGGGTGGAAGAGGGGCAGGTTGGGAGGGGCTGGATGGCTTGGTGTTTGCTACAGGTGCTCTTTTAGGCTCACATTTCTATTTTTCAATTTTTAATTCTTTCCTCTGTCCTCAAACTCCATGAACAGTTCCCTGGATGCAGCTACAGTTTCAAACTTTGGACGCCCCCTGATTGAGCTAGGTTACAGAAGTGGAGACGCTTACTGGCTGGACCAGCGCGGCGTCCGTTGCAACGACGGTACGCATCCCATCGACGGCAGTGAGAGCAAGACGCACGGAAAGGGAAACACATGTGCTCTACAATGGAGACCTGCGTAAGTAACTAGGTCTGACTCCAGCTACAACACCACTGTTCGTAGACATTTAAAACCAGACAAAAAGGAGCAATCACTTAAGCTTTGCTACAAAAGCATCATAAAAACATTAAAAACCTCCATAAATATCAAACATAAAAACAACAAGCACAATGGGTAAGAAGCGAACATTCCCCGTTAAGCAAAGTTACAGCTAACGTCTTTCTTTCTAGCCTGTTAGCACCAAGGTTAACAGACATCACTAGACAGAGCAGCGACTGCCGTAACTATTTCCGAGCTACTTAAACTGGAGTGCTCACAATTAGTTACCTTTAACGAGCTTGGCGTCACGTAACTGTGCCCAGAGGCACTTATGGGAAACTGTGACTACACTGATAGGCCCTAGCCGTAAACTAGGTCTTCAGTATGAATGAAGCGGAGTCCTAACTCCCTTACAACCAAACAGGCTCTAGCCCAGAGTGGCCACTGCGTACCGAACTTCATGAGTGCCGAGTGTGCAGACCCTGTGCAGACCAAGACTCACCATCCCTGAGCTTTGTTCGGTCCTTCTCGGAACTGCGCGCTACAGAGGACGTTTCATTTAGTATTGTGTTTGGCATTTTCCGGTCGCCACGACTCTCTTCACGTCGGCAGAATCGTGGTGTCTGCGCAGTTTAGCCTTCGCTGGTTGTTTGTGGTATCCAGAAAATTAACATGCCCAATAACTCTCTGCACAAAAACAACAGACCGTCTAGCAATCTATCGCTTTATGTCTTTACAAATGAATGGGAATGGCACATGAGAGGGATGACAGTTCTTCACATACAGGGTGATTTTTTTCCACCGTTTACAAATTCTATGGATTGATCGATGATAGGATACAGAACAAGGTCTAATGAACGTATGTCCGAAAGTGGATGGTTTCCATGCTAGAGACCATTTATTCAATCGTACTTTGTTACAGAGACTGCGGTCTAATACGCAGTGTACCTTGCAGCCACAGTTACTGTATGTATGTTTTCTTCCTAGAGTGTGGTACTGCTCCCCATACATCATACCCCAGCGCCGTCTTGCCATAGTAGTTGGTGATGAAGTTTCCGATTCACTTCTCTTGCTGACTCACCTTTTAGTGGATGTGATACAGCGTTGTACACATTGGCTCCGTATTCGAATCGAGAGCTTGTCGACATGGTGTTCACTTACGGAAACGCAAATGGCAACGGGCGGCGGGCAGGAGGGCTCTATCAGGAGACCTGTCCCCGCCGACAACCACAGCATTCAATGTTTGCAACAGCGTTTCGCCGTTTGTCTGAGACAGGGTCGTTTCAGGGAGCAGGAAATCATGAAGGACGTACCCGAAACCTTCCAAGGCCAGACGTGGAGAAAAAGGTGATTAGCACTGTTGAAGACGAAAGCCGTGTCAGTACCAGGCAGTTGACCCGCCAGTACAATGTAACCCAGACTACCGTGGGAGCATTATCCATGACAATTGCAACTATCCGTATGATTTACAGCGTGTGCAGGGCTAACCAGCGTCAGACTTTCCGCATCGGGAACAGTTTTGTCACAGTTTCTTCACCAGGCAACCATGATTTCGGGATTTGTGTCGTCCATCCTATTCACAGATGAGCCCAGCATTACGCAGAATGATATCTTCAGTTTTCTCAACAGACTTCTGTGGGATAATACGAAGAACCCCATAGTATGGTGACAGCGAATCGTCAGCATCGGTGCAGCCGGAATGCTTGGTCCGGGATAACTAGCGAACGTATTTTGGGACCAGTCTTCCCTCCACGACGCCTAACATACCGGAACTATCGGAGTTCTTTTGCGGATTACTTTGCCTCCCCTGCTGGAAGAAGTGCCATTGATGATTCGAAGGTTTATATGGCTGCTACATGATGGTGCTCCAGCCCAGTCCGCCGTTAACGTCCGGACGCCTCTCAATCGTGTCTTCCCTGGTCGATTGGTCGGACAAAGAGGTCCAGTTCCATGACCTGCATGATTCAAAATGGCTCCACGAACTATGGGAGTTAACATCTGAGGTCATCAGTCCCCTAGACTTTTAACTACGTTAAACCTAACTAACTTAAGGGCATCACACACATCCATACCCGAGGCAGGAGTCGAACGTGCGACTGTAGCAGCAGCGCGGATCCGGACTGAAGCGCCTAGAACCACTAGGCCACAGTGGCCGGCTGACCTGCATGACCTGCATCGGATCTCAACCCTTGCGATTTCTGGTTATGGGGCCATCTCAGAAGTATCGTGTATGCAGAGCCCACTCCAGATGTGGAGACACTGGAGCAGCGTATTCATGCTGCCTTTGACACTGTTCTGATACAGCCTGGCCCATGTGAACGTGAGATACAGAACATGCTACGGCGCGCACACGTATGCATTGAGGCAGTTGGAATCCATGTTCGACACATGCATGTACAAGTAAAGCCGCACAGAAAAAAGTTAATAACTTAATTTACATGACCTGCAAAATCAATGTATGTATTAGAACCGGATCAGGATCCCCAGAATAGTGCCTGAGACTATCCCGAACATACAGAAAGAAGCGAGCAGGGAAATGAAATGTATACATATAAAGATGTCCTAGTCCATAACGCCAGAAGCTCCATCATGCAGTTGTCGACAAAAGAATACCAACACCGGAAGATTGTACTGAATTACAGGAAGATTTCCAGAGGAGTGATGGTTAGCTCAGAACTGGCAGCTGATCCTGACTTAAATGAACGCAAACGTATTTGCGTACATAAATCAGGTGAAGAAATTCGCAAATGTAAGATTATCCATCTGTCGTCAAATCATTGGAATTTGTAAGCACCGTAACCTATCTAAGAGTAACCATACGGAGCGACCTATAGCGGAATGACGGCATAAAAAAAGCTGTACGACTAGCACAAGCCAGTCTGAGGATTACTGAAAAAAAATTCTTGAGCTAATATAGTTCATCGATGAAAGAAATGACTTACAAAATACGTGTTCGATCGATTCATGAATAATACTCATCAGTCTCAGACCTAGGACTGATCAGAGACAGAGAAGATTAACGGAGAGCGGCGCGTTTCGTCACGGGATGGTTTTAGTCGGCGCGAGGGCGGAACTCCAGTGGAAGACGCTACAGGAAGAGTGTTGTGCCTCACACAGAGGTTCACTGTTGTTCTCCGAGAGGGTACGTTCTGGGATGTAATGGGAAGAGTATCATGACCTCCCGCACACATTTTGCGAAGTTGCCAAAGTGAGAAAATCGAAGAAATTAAAGACAATAATGAGCTTTACCAACAATTAATCATCGAACTAAACATTTCTGAATGGAACAGAGGGGGGGACAAAAGATAATGATGCCAGACGTACAGCACGCGCCACTCAATGAGATAACATGCGGAGTATAGATGTATACCTAGACGGACAGACAGCATTACGGATAGGTTTACCGATGTATGTTTGGTCGTAAATGGATTTAATAAATGCAGCTGAAGAGCCCATGAACGCCGCTATGATCTATCGGCTGCCTCGCTGATCGGACACCTCACTGGAAATTCTAGTAGTCAACGGCCCAGCGCGTGACACCACGAGAAGCGTAGTGGAGTGCTAGGGTACCTCGCCGGAAGTACTGTGCAAGAAAAATTGTTCAAATGGCTCTGAGCACTATGGGACTTAACATCTATGGTCATCAGTCCCCTAGAACTTAGAACTACTTAAACCTAACTAACCTAAGGATAGCACACAACACCCAGTCGTCACGAGGCAGAGAAATTCCCTGACCCCGCCGGGAATCGAACCCGGGAACCCGTGCGTGGGAATACTGTGCAGGACTTCTGCTCCAGTGGTGATACCTCAATCAGCTGACATATGAACATTTGTGAAGCACACACGCAACTGCCAACTGCATTCAACGGTCGAAAAATTAGCGTACAATCAATTTTCCTGCCACGTCAAGTAGTCTGAGATGCAGTGGGCTGAAGTTTACTTCGTTGTCTCATTAAAAAGATTTGAAGACCTGTTTATTTGTTTTCATGTACTTGGTTTCAAACTATGGGCTTCTCTTAATTAAATCCGTTCTGAATGTCATAAATTGATCTTCTTTGATGTTCTTTTAGAGTCACGACGACCAGCAACATTAAAAATACTATATTGCAGTGCCATTGTTGTTCATAAATGCGATGAAAAATTCATTCGGACACATCAGTATGCATGAGACACCGGGAAAGGGACTTTCAATTAAAATGTCTCCCCTCTACGAAAGTATACACAATGAATGTCCGAATACAGGTTGTTGACATAGAGTAGACGACATACGGAAGTTTGTGTCTGGTCCTAAGTGGTACTCGGATGGCTTAAAGGTAAAGCGACAGCTCACGTCAAGCGGGAAGTCCGGGTTCGAGTCCCGGTATGGCACAACTTTTCATTCTCGTCATTATACCATAAAGTTTGTCCATATGCGCAAGTGGGGATATGTTTCACGTAAAACATAAAAAAATGGCTGACTGGACAGAATGATTTGCTACAACAGAATGTTAAAGTGTGTCTCGATTAAATCACAATAATTTCTTTTAAATTACTATTTTTTCTTTATGTTCCACTCAGTCTCCCTTGTCACTCTGCCTTACACTAGCCTTTTCAGCTGAGCATATCGGTATCACTAGCCACCTTCCCTAGTCTGTTTTAGTTATTTTAACATGTTTACCTTAAATAATCTTCGACCTTTCTGCTATTCCTAATCACTACCGTCTCACTGCCAGTGCTAAATGATGAAATGAACAGTTTTGGTAAGTAGGACTTAATTTCGGCTGCAGTGTAATCTGAGAACATTTGGTTTCGAATCTCTTCTCGTCGAACCTGTTGCACTTGTAACGCAGTTTTCTTTGACTTGCTTCATTCTCGATCCTGTTTATAGGTGGCAGCAAGTGCCTGTGTCTTCGGTTTACATTTTTATTGCATCCAAATGGTTAGTATAGGTATCTAGGTCAAAAAGTATGATAATTTCTCGCTCTATATTCATTGTTGAAATGATGCTGGATGACACAGAGAAGCTGCGAATTGTATCTCTTTATTGTGCTACAAGTTTCGGCGCAGAAGTCAATCATTGGGTCACAAATCATACCCTTAATGTGTAGACGCTCCAGGGACTCATGTTCGAAGTTCAAAGCTGCTAGCACAAAAATGGGTGGCAGTCAGCAGCTGTTAGGGCGTCTTCCAACACGAGTTGCAGGGCATAAGCTTGATAGCAAAATGGGGTTGTGTGCAGCGTTGGCACTATTTCAAATGGTGCAAGTGAAGACATATGTTCATGGCTTGTAGAAAATAAACTAACGCTAAATCAGAGTAAGGCTCGGTTTTTACAGTTTCCAACACAATTCAACAAAATCTGACGTTTTAATTACACAGAATGGGCATATGATTCCTGAGACTGAACATTTCATATTTCTTGATTGTCAGATAGGTAGTAAGCTCTCGTGAGAAGCCCATGTACAGGATCTCGTTCAAAAACTTGCTAGCATTTTTACTATTAGAACATTATCTGATCTAAGTGATAGTTCGACACGAAAAGTAGTCTACTTTGATTATTTTCATTGGCTTGTGGTATATGATATTATATTTTGGGGTAACTTTTTCAATTCTCAAATGGTATTTTTGGCTCAGAAACGGGCAATTCGGACAATAAGTGGTGTAAGTTCACAAACCTCTTGTCGACTCCTGTTCAGTAGTCTGGGTATTCTGACATTGACCTCTCAATTCCTATATCCTTTTTTGTAGTTTCTTGTTAAGAATATTAGCTTATTCCCAAGAATTAGCAGCTTTCACTCAGTTAACACTAGACAGAAATCTAATGTACATTAGGATCGTACTTCCTTCACTCTTGTGCAGAAAGGCGTGCAGTATTCTGATGCATCCATTTTCAATAAGCTACCTAAGAAATTCAAAAATCTTAGAGGTTCCCGAATTTACACCATTTGTTTCCCGAACTGCCCGTTTCGGAGCTAAAAATACTCTTTGAGAAATGGAAGAGTTACCCCAAAATATAATATCATATGTCATGAGGGAATGGAAAATAAGCAAACTAGACTAGTTTTTGTGTCGAATTATCACTTAGATCAAATACTGTTCTAATAGTAATAATGATAGCATTAAGTCTTTGAACAAGGTTCTGAGCGTGGGCTGTCCACGACAGTCTACTGTCTGTCTGAACACCAAGAAATTTGAACTGTTCTGTTTCACTAATTATATGCCCAAACTGTGAAATCAAAACTTCGGGTTTTGTTGAATTGTGTGTTGGATAATGTAAGAAATGATTGTTACTATGATTTACCGTTAATTTATCATGAACTTACAGGTAGGTCATGAACTGCGCTATTTGAAACAGTGCCTCGCGTTTTCAAATCTAAACTGAAGAGTTTCCTTATGGGTCACTCTTTCTATTCTGTCGAGGAGTTCCTTTAAAAATTAAGCTGATTCCTGTGTTGCATTGTCGACTGCGTTTACATAAACTTATAGCTTAATGTATCTTTAGGATTCTTAAATAATTTATTTTATCTGTTATTACCATTCTATTGTAATTTTATGTATTGACATGTTCCATAACCATGAAGATTTGCTCCTCAGTTTAATCCTAAGGAACTGGAAGTAAAATAAATAAGAAAATACATGACACATATCGACTGTCGCCTATAGGAAGTATTCAAAGGTTGTCATAGTCTTCAGTCCGAAGATGGTCTGTGCTGCCCTGCGGGCTAGCCTATTCTGCGCAACCCTCTTCATTTACGAATAACTGCCACGCCCGAAATCCATTTCAAACTGCTTACTGGATTCAAGATTTGGTCCCCTTCTACAGTTTTTACCCCCACACAATCCAATGTTAACAAGTTGACTATTCCTTGATGCCTCAGCATGTGTCCTGTCAACAGGTCCCTTTCTTTTGTCAAATTCAGCCATACATTTCTTACTTCCGCAATTCGAAGTAGAACCTCGTCTTTAGTTATCTCACACTTCCTATTAATTTTCAGCGTCACTCTACAGCAGCACATTTCACAAGTAACATAGCTGTGACATACAGTCACCAAGGCGGTAAGCGACCACGTTGAAAAACATGTGTAGACTGCTAAAATACTGACTAAGTCACTGGAGAAAAAGTCGCTTCCAGTATTATGCGTTTGGGACATTGCCATCATCAGATATTTATTGAAAATACGTGAAATAAGAATACGTAATTATATATGAAATAAAAATGGGTTACAAAGCCTAAACAGTCGGACAACCAAAATTATTACACATCTTTTAGAGACACAAAATGCACTTTCTAAGTATTATTACAATCTCTTTCTCAGCTAACAATGCGAGTTCCTTACTACCTACCCATTCTGTCAAAACCGACAACTATAGCACTTTCCATTTCCGCAGTACCTTCGTTGTAAGTTTAAGGTGATTCACCGTGTGTCTCCATGTACGTATGTTCATGGAAAGTCAAATGACGCGTTGAAGGGCTCTCCTTTGTGAAACATGACATTTTTTATTCATTTTCTGAACAATATATTCACATAATTTGGGAATCTTGTTTTTGACTCTTTTGATATTTATTCAGATCTTTACAAGTGTTCACCTAAGAAGTAGTTTCTCGGTTGAATTAGGTTTCGTTCCGCTCTGTTTCAAGCAAAATAGAGAATAAGTGGCTTTAGCACTTCGCAGTTCCTTATTTTCGAATAAAATTTTCCTCTAGTCACGTAAGTTAGTGTTGCAGTGCAGTGGATCTTCAAAGCATGTGGTTCCAGCGACGGAAATTTGGACATTTTATATTACACTAACTCAAATCTTTTCAATTTATTAGGTGTAGTAAGGGATATAGTTCTAACATACAGGGTGAGAATTATTGAACGAAATGACATAAAATCAGCATAACTTCTGAAAGGTTTGCTTTAGAACGTTCAAACTGCACGGTTGCCCGCCACAGGGTGTCATGGAAATTAATATTCGCTGTATGGTTTCGTTTAGCGAAGAAGCCCACTTCCATTTGGATGGGTTCGCCAACAAGCAAAATTGGCGTATTTGGGGGACTGAGAATCCGCATTTCGCGATCGAGAAGTGTGTTCACCCCCAACGGGTAACTGTGGTGTGCAGTGTCCAGCCACGGAATAATCGGCGCTATATTCCTTGATGGTACTGTGACTACCGAGCGGTACTTGAAGGTTTGGAAGATGATTTCACCCTCATTATCCAAAGTGACCCTGATTTCGACAAGATGTGGTTAATGCAAGAAGGAGCTTGAACCTATCGAAGTAGGAGAGTGTTTGATGTCCTGGAGGAGCACTTTGGGGACCTCATTCTGGCTCTGGGGTACCCAAAAACCACTGGCATGGGCCTCGATTGGCCGCCGTATTCTCCGGATCTGAACACATGTGACTTCTTTTTGTTGGGCTATATTAAAGCCAAGGTCTACACCAATAACCTCAAAACCATTTCTGAGCTGATAACAGCCATTTAGGAGTTCATCGACAGCATCGATGTTCCGACACTTTAGCGGGTCATGCAGAATTTCGCTATTCGTCTGCGCCACGTCCTCGCCAATGATTGCACGGATATTGGACACAGCATAGCCTAAATCCGAATATCTGTAGTGACGTTTACATGTTGAATAAGGGGGGCTGTAACTAATTAATATTTTTTTTCATATAGTTCTATAATTGTCACTCTGTATTTGCATTGCATGTATTATACCAATAAGGTCTAATTCATAAATACTGATAGCGAACAGCTATATGATCTCTGTTGTAAGGATTACGGTTTCAGAATTGTTTTCGTGTAGTTCATGTGAAATCATCTCCATAGTTATTCCGTTACGCCATGAAAAAAGCTTCTTTCCACTACGAAATATAAAACAAATTAGACTGCGTTTGTTCACTTATGGTTCGGATTTCATTGAAAGGGGAATGTTTCGGGCATCGATAATAGATGTCATAGGCTCTTATGAACTAACAGGTGAAGGTATAAATTATTTTCAGTGTAAGGACTGTGTCAGAATTCTCTATTACATAAAATAGTATATCCAACTTAACGCTATTCTTTGCATTGTCTAAGCACTCAGATATCGATAGTAACGATCTGAGGGCGAAACATGGGAGAGCGACTCAAAGCATTGTTGTGAGTCGAGGTCTGTCTCCGAGAGTAAAATTTCAGTAGCGTTGGACGACAGCTCGGAGACAGAAGACGTGTCCCGCTACCCTTACGTCGCTGATGGCAGATCTTACCGCACTTAAGGCCTGATTTTATTTATATAGCCAAGAGAGATTTAGATGGCGTAACTACGCTTGAAGATAGAATTCAAGGTAAAATTCGCAAGCATAGCGCAAAAGTAATTGCAGTGTCAGGCTCGTGATTGTTACTCCGAGTTTGCAATAATCCCACGTTTTGCTTGTCAGTTAAAGAAGCCTCTTTATCTTCCAAATAATAATAATTATTCTTCACATCTAAATAATAATCTGTGATAATGAAATGTTGATGCAATTTTGAAATTGAAATAACTTGTTAATCTGGCCCTCAGCAATTTTTGACGCTTATGTCATTTGTCATTTTCATTATTAAGAAGTGTTCATGATGATTTTGGAGTTTTATATAGACTCAATTAATGAAATCCTTTCTCAAAAGTTATTTAATAGCTAACAAGATCCAAGTAAACTCCTTTGTATTCAATTCATTCTCAGTAACAATAAGTTTTAGCCGCTGCTGCTGCACGCTGCTGCGCATTGCTGTAAACCACATGAAAAAACGCAGTCATTTGAAGAGGTGAGTGCAAAACGTAGGGCCAAAACAGAGACACTGACACACCACAACATGTCATGTACTTCAGTCCAGTAAGTTCCGTTGCACACGTTAGATTCTGTATCGCTTGAAAATTTATATTATTACAGGATTAATTAATACAGAGATAAATTAGTAACATCTTCTTGTATTCCTGTTATCCTCCGCCAAGTCTCTTTATCCACCGCATCTTCCTTGTCGATACTGCGATGTTCCATTACCCCATTTATACGGTCTGTCCAAGAAAGTCGTGGTTTTCCGCGCTTAGGTCTGCCAGGTGGTTTCCATTCATACACCTTCTTTGGCCACCGATGATCTGGCATTCTCATGATATGTCCGTACCATATCAATGATTTTCTTTCAATTCTATCACTGTATCATTTGCCTTCATTCTAGCTCTTACTTCATAATTAATTTTTCTTTCGATTCTTAATATTTTGCCACTCTTACGCAAATAATCCATTTCCACAGGAATTAGTCTTCTTTTGAGATCCGTATTTAACATCCATAGTTATGACCCATAGCATTGCACCGATTCAACCATTATCTTACCTAATCTTTTCTTATTGCTATTGGAAATATTCTTATCCCACCAAAAAGAATTCATACACACTAATACCTTTCTGCTTTGCTGTATTCTATATTTTACTTCTGTATGGACCAAACCATTTTCATCAATATGTGCCTGGAGATATTTAAATATCTCTACCTGTTTCATAACTGCTTTGTCATTGATGTGTACTTCAAATTTAGAATCACTATTCATCACCAGATACTCTGTTTTCGTTAGACACATTAGTAGTCTCCGTCTGTTGTATTTTTGATATAATCGTCGTATCATGAACTCTAGGTCATAATCATCTTGTGCTATAATAGCTTGATCATCAGCAAAACTTAATGAAAATATGTGTACATCGTTGACAGTGATTCCCATTCCTCTGCTGCTGTTCTTCCAATTTCGGAGAGCCACTTCCACCTGTAAACTGAACAAGATAGCTGACATACTGCAGCCTTATCACAGACCTTTAGTGACATTAATAGGTTTAGATAACTTTCAACATCGTTTAATCTGTACCACATTATCTCTGTACATTTCAATAATAATTTGTAAAGGGTGATCAGCCATACCTATATCTCTCATAGCTTCCCACAGGTTAGATCTAGTGACTGTATCGTAGGCTTTTGCTAAATCTACAAAGGGAATGTTTAGCTCCTTCCCTACTGCTATAAATTTCTCCATTATTTGTTGTAAGATAAATAGGTTATCTGTACATGATTTGTTCTGCCTGAACCCGCTCTGGCCTTCCCCAACATGGTGGCCATCATTTTGTCTAATTTTTTCAAACAATATCTTGCCAAATAAGCGGCTCATTGTACAGTTGGCACTAAAGCCTCGATAGAAGTTTGTGTCTTTTCTATTCCCTTTCTTGAAAGTAGAAATCATATACGACTTTTCCATTCTGAGGGAATTTCAATCCTTTTACAACATTTGTTCGTCAGGCAGGTTATTCGTTTCTTCATATATCTTCCTCCAGCCTTCAATAAATAAAAAAAAAAACAGGAATGTTTCCTGAACCAGGTGATCGGCCATTCCTCATTTTCATTAATGCACACATCACTTCCTCTACTCTACTGTTTATATTTCGATCAGTTACTTCCATCTTCTCTTCATCCCCTTGCGTGTAATATCGCCGATCTTCAATTAAAAGGTCTACATAATGCTTTTTCCATTTCTTTAAGGGAATTAGGTTGTCGACTGCTTTGTTTACTTGTTTTTCTTCTTACTGGTAATTGTCCTCCACACTTCTGTTGTTTGTGATCCAACTTTTAGACTCTCAATTTCAATACATTTCTGTTCCCACATTTTGTTCTTTTCTAATTTAATTCTGTTCCTTAATTCGTAATATGTTGTCCAGTAGTTTTTCCTGTCCTGTAGTGATTTAGTTGAAAACCATTTTTGTAGAGATTTTTCTTTTCCCTAATCAACACCTTCAGGTCATTGGACATCCATGGAGGATCCCGTTTACCTAGACTCTTACTCTCAGTCCCTAGTACCTATAGAGAAACTTTTGTTAAGTGCTATTTTAATATTTTCATATTCTACTTCAACATTGTCATCTTCTGGAATCGCTTTTAGTTCATTTTATAATCTACTTTGAAATAAATCCTTGATGCTGAACTGCTTCAGGAGAAAGAGCTTATACCTTGCCTGCTCTAATTTCTCGTGATTGCTGTGATCAGACATTTGTCCAGTAGTTGATGGTTTTCTGTTAAATGAGTATGTCAACTTCGATAAAACTAAGTAGTGATCAGACCCACAGTTGGCTATCCACATGACTGTACAGTCTTGAGCTACCATTTTTGGCCGTTGCTTGGTAACGATGTAATCAATTATTGATTTCTGCCGTAATGATGGTCTCTCCCATGTAATCTGTGCATATCTTTATGTGAATTGTGTGTGTTCAGAATTTTCAAGTCATGTTGATTACGGAATTCTACATTTCCTCCAGAACTATTAATGACATTTTCTCCATATCTTCCTCCTACTGCATCATTTACTTGTGAGCCAACCTTCGCATTAAAATCTCCTGCTATTAATACTTCTTGGTGCTTTTTTGCTTGGTTGAGTAGATAGTCTAATTTCTGGTAGAAATGGTCTGTGGTTTCCTGTGCCGCATCGTAGTTTGATGCATACACCCTTATTATAACTGTTTGAATGCCATATAACTTGATGGTAATAGTGACAATTCTTTTGCATAAAGATCCACAGTCCTTGACGTAAGCGCTCAGAGCTTTGTTAATTAGAATGGAAAAGCCTGCTTTTGCTCGTTTATGTTTATCAACTCCAGACCAAAAAAGGATGAAATTTTCAAATTTCTCATTCCCTTGTCCCTTCTTTTTTGGTTTGTGACAGAATAATTATGTCCACCTTCAGTCGTTTAATTTCATTCTCTATTTCGGTGTGTTTATTCGTCAGGCTCTGACTGTTCCATGTACCAACTCTCAATTTCCTTTTCCTTGCCAAAAATTGTCATAAAGAGTTTTTTTATGATTTCAGAGGCTCTGCTTTAGATTTTAAAGCCTGTAGAAGTTTTTTGTGGATAATGGGGTGCTGGCGCATTGGTCTATAGAGACCTTGTAGCCTCCCCCTCGCTTATCGACCTTAATGACAGTGAAATATTAAACCGCGTGCACCTAATGGGAACTTGGGAAAAGCGATCGTCACCAAAGTTAATTTGTCGGTAAAGAGGGAGGAAAGGGTTACATCTAAATGAAAGGAAAAATGCAAATGAAATTGATGGAAATTAAATTTGAGAAAAGGGTAAAATTAATAAAGGAAGTAAATGTGCCTTCGTTACGTTAACAATTAATTGGCGTTAATTAGATATTTGAGATTTGGGGAAAATTACGGTCGCCAGTCCTATGGAAAACTACTATAATAACTGAAAATGAAAGATTAATGCACATATAATTAGCACTAAAAGCGTGGCAACTGAAGGTTGACACGTGTTGTGTGAAAACTGAATGTTTGTCAGAAGTAATAACTTTCGCTACACTCTGACTTAATTGAGCGAAAGAATTAATAAAACCGGAAAACTGAAAGTTAAAAAATGGCTCTGAGCACTATAGGACTTAGCATCTATGGTCATCAGTCCCCTAGAACTTAAATATACTTAAACCTAACTAACCTAAGGACAACACACAACACCCAGTCATCACGAGGCAGAGAAAATCCCTGACCCCGCTGGGAATCGAACCCGGGAACTCGGACGCGGGAAGCGAGAACGCTACCGCACAACCACGAGCTGCGGACAAAATTGAAAGTTAATATAGTGACTGAAACTAATAGTGAGCTTTGTTCCTGAAGCACTACGAAATTCAATAAAATAAGGTTAGTCTTGGGAAACCTGAACAATCATTTCAAAAGCTACTTGAATCTACGCAATTTAGAAATAAGAGATTTAACTTTGAACTTGAATTAAATGATTCTGAACAATTAACAATAGTAAAATTTAGTACGTACCAACCTGTGCTGCAGTCACAGGTAAGCTAAAATGTGGTAACAAAATTCGCACTCTTAATTTGTGCTTGTGTAATCTAAATATTGTAGCCAGCTATGAATACTTTAACTGAACTTTGAAATTAAAGCAGTGAAATTGAATGATATTACTTTAATGCTGGCGTTTGAATTTCAATGACACTCGGGTTCATTCTGGAAAAGGAAGGGACCCTGCTTGGTAATGCAATTGGGACAGTGAGCAACAAAGGTTCATGGTACGTTGCTGTAAGTTTGTGAGACAAATTGAAAAGTTAGAAAAGCTGATCTTTACGTGTTTCCAACCTTCCTTGTTGGTTGATTGAAGGTTTGAAGTCGTCGATCGGGGAGGTGGCGACAGTCACCCATTGTCGGCCATCGCTGTTGCAGAAGCTGGATGTTGGCGCGCCTTCTTCTCGACACGGTTACCAGGCGAAACGGGCTCTTGATGTGCGCCAGCTAATGCTTCCCGTCCGCGACACCGTGTCAGAAACTATCATAACAAGTCGAGCGCAGTTACATGCTGCCAAACCCCGAAAGCGCGACGACTCGCAGGAGCGTAACACAAAACACCTGCCACACCGCCCTACTCCAGCCTGACTCTGCACAGCCCGCGCTCCACGCGGCGGAGTTAACACTACCAAAGATCCTAAACACTTTGGTTCTCCAAACGATCAATCGATGTAATCGTTGGATAGCATAGTTTTCCCTAGGCCAGACCCAGCGTAAAAATTCAAATAGTATTGACAAAACAAACCAATTATACATCGATATAAGTGCATAAATATATGTATACAAATAGTAAAACAATTACAATATATGACGACACAGAAATGGCATATCTTCAGGTAACAAAATAAGGAAAAACTTTATAGTACAATAAATGGAAATTGGAGGATATGCATTTCCGGCGTTACAACCTCCCTTCCCTATGTGGGACACATCTCGTCTGGTTCCTCCGTTGAGGCATGTCCAACTTGGGTGACCCTGCCAGTAGCTACGCTACCGCCAACTTAGCCCTCAACTTCGCTGGAGCATGCAAACCCTCCTGCCCGGTGCTGAAGGTACCTTCGATAAGCCAGTGTCCCTCGGGAGGGACCACTTGGGAATAAAGATTTTATCACTTGAAAATTCTTCTTCAAAAACTCAGTCTTATAGCTTAGGCATTGATTGTTACAGATTCTTTTGTTCCTGTAGTTTTTCATATTCAAATGCGCAGTCAGATAGCTTATCCAAATGTTAGTATTAAGTTTTCCATGTAACGATCTGTTGAGGGCTTAGATGAGAGTGAAACGGACACTCATACAACACACACACAATCTTATGCAGGATAGATTCCTGTTACTGATAGCTCAGGTTACTTACCGAGTTCAGTTTCACAGACGAACATGGGGAATGTCAGCCGCTGTTGCTGCGAAATTGGTTGCATATACCTTACAATAGGCTTCCATCGTCAAGAACATTTGCTAGATTACAAATACCATAAACGTACGTTTACCTACCTTTCTTCTAATGTTTTGTTGTTGTGGTCTTCAGTCCTGAGACTGGTTTGATGCAGCTCTCCATGCTACTCTATCCTGTGTAAGCTTCTTCATCTCCCAGTACCTACCGCAACCTACATCCTTCTGAATCTGCTTAGTGTATTCATCTCTTGGTCTCCCTCTACGATTTTTACCCTCCACACTGCCCTCCAATACTAAATTGGTGATCCCTTGTTGCCTCAGAACATGTCCCACCAACCGATCCCTTCTTCTAGTCAAGTTGTGCCACAAACTTCCATTCTCCCCAATCCCATTCAATACTTCCTCATTAGTTATGTGATCTACCCATCTAATCTTCAGCATTCTTCTGTAGCACCACATTTCAAAAGCTTCTATTCTCATCTTTTCCAAACTATTTATCGTCCATGTTTCACTTCCATACATGGCTACACTCCATACAAATACTTTCAGAAAAGAATTCTTGACACTTAAATCAATACTCGATGTTAACAAATTTCTCTTCTTCAGAAATGCTTTCCTTGCCATTGCCAGTCTACATTTTATATCCTCTCTACTTCGACCATCATCAGTTATTTTGCTCCCAAAATAGCAAAACTCCTTTACTACTTGAAGTGTCTCATTCCCTAATCTAGTTCCCTCAGCATCACTCGACTTAATTCGACTACACTCCATTATCCTGTTTTTGCTTTTGTTGATGTTCATCTTATATCCTCCTTTCAAGACACTGTACATTCCGTTCAACAGCTCTTCCAAGTCCTTTGCTGTCTCTGACAGAATTACAATGTCATCAGCGAAACTCAAACTTTTTATTTCTTCTCCATGGATTTTAATACTTACTCCGAATTTTGCTTTTGTTTTCTTCACTGCTTGCTCAATATACAGATTGAATAACATCGTGGAGAGACTACAACCCTGTCTCACTCCCTTCCCAACCACTGCTTCCCTTTCATGTCCCTCAACTCTTATAACTGCCATCTGGTTTCTGTACAAATTGTAAATAGCCTTTCGCTCGCTGTATTTTACACCTGCCAACTTCAGAATTTGAAAGAGATTATCCCAGTCAACATTGTCAAAAGCTTTCTCTAAGTCTACAAATGCTAGAAACGTAGGTTTGCCCTTCCTTAATCTAGCTTCTAAGATAAGTCTTAGGGTCAGTATTGCCTCACGTGTTCCCACATTTCTACGGAATCCAAACTGATCTTCCCCGAGGTCAGCTTCTACCAGTTTTTCCATTTGTCTGTAAAGAATTCGCGTTAGTATTTTGCAGCTGTGACTTATTAAACTGATAGTGCGGTAATTTTCACATCTGTCAACACCTGCTTTCTTTGGGATTAGAATTATTATATTCTTCTTGAAGTCTGAGGGTATTTCACCTGTTTCATACATCTTGCTCACCAGATGATAGAGTTTTGTAGGGACTGGCTCTCCCAATGCCGTCAGTAGTTCTAATGGAATGTTGTCTACTCCGGGGGCGTTGTTTCGACTCAGTTCTTTCGGTGCTCTGTCAAACTCTTCACGCAGTATCGTATCTCCCATTTCATCTTCACATACATATTCTTCCATTTCCAGAATATTGTCCTCAAGTACATCGCCCTTGTATAGACCCTCTATACACTCCATCCACCTTTCTGCTTTCCCTTCTTTGCTTAGAACTGGGTTTCCTTCTGAGCTCTTGATGCTCATACAAGTGGTTCTCTTATCTACAAAGGTCTCCTTAATTATCCTGTAGGCTGTATCTATCTTACCCCTAGTGAGATAAGACTCTACATCCTTACATTTGTCCTCTAGCCATCCCTGCTTAGCCATTTTGCACTTCCTGTTGATCTCATTTTTGAGACGTTTGTATTCCTTTTTGCCTGCTTCATTTACTGCATTTTTATATTTTCTCCTTTCATCAATTAAATTCAATGTAACTTCTGTTATCCAAGGATTTCTAGTAGCTCCCTTGTCTTTTTACCTACATGATCCTCTGCTGCCTTCACTACTTCATCCCTCAGAGCTACCCATTCTTCTTCTACTGTATTTCTTTCCCCCATTCCTGTCAATTGATCCCGTATGCTCTCCCTGAAACTCTGTACAACCTCTGGTTTAGTCAGTTTATCCAGGTCCCATCTCCTTAAATTCCACCTTTTTGCAGTTTCTGCAGTTTTAATCTACAGTTCATAACCAACAGATTGTGGTCAGAGTCCACATCTGCCCCTGGAAATGTCTTACAATTTCAAACCTGGTTCCTAAATCTCTGTCTTACCATTATATAATCTATCAGAAACCTGTCAGTATCTCCAGACTTCTTCCATGTATACAGCCTTCTTTTATGATTCTTGAACCAAGTGTTAGCTATGATTATGTTGTACTCTGTGCAAAATTCTACCAGGCGGCTTCCTCTTTCATTTCTTAGCCCCAATCCATATTCACCTACTACGTTTCCTTCTCTCCCTTTTCCTACTACCGAATTCCAGTCACCCATGACTATTAAATTTTCGTCACCCTTCACTATCTGAATAATTTCTTTTATTTCATCATACATTTCTTCAATATCTTCGTCATCTGCAGAGCTAGTTCGCGTATAAACTTGTACTACTGTAGTAGGCGTGGGCTTCGTATCTATCTTTGCCACAATAATGCGTTCACTATGCTGTTTGTAGTAGCTTACCCGCATTCCTATTTTCCTATTCATTATTAAACCTACTCCTACATTACCCCTATTTGATTTTGTAATTATAATCCTGTAGTCAACAGACCAGTAGTCTTGTTCCTCCTGCCACCGAACTTCACTAATTCCCACTATATCTAACTTTAACCTATCCATTTCCTTTTTTAAATTTTCTAACCTACCTGCCCGATTAAGGGATCTGACATTCCACGCTCCGATCCGTAGAACGCCAGTTTTCTTTCTCCTGATATCGACATCCTCTTGAGTAGTCCTCGCCCGGAGATCGGAATGGGGGACTATTTTACCTCCGGAATATTTTACCCAAGAGGACGCCATCATCATTTAACCATACAGTAAAGCTGCATGCCCTCGGGAAAAATTACGGCCGTAGTTTCCCCTTGCTTTCAGCCGTTCGCAGTACCAGCACAGCAAGGCCGTTTTGGTTAGTGTTACAAGGCCAGATCAGTGAATCATCCAGACTGTTGCCCTTGCAACTACTAAAAAGGCTGCTGCCCCTCTTCAGGAACCACACATTTGATGGCCTCTCAACAGATACCCCTCCGTTGTGGTTGCACCTACGGTACGGCTATCTGTATCGCTGAGGCACGCAAGCCTCCCCACCAACGGAAGGTCCATGGTTTATGGAGGGGTTTCTTCTAATATAGAATATAATTTCTTCTTCTTCTTGTATCATTATCGTCATTCAGAAACATTTTAAAATAATTTTTATCAAAGTTTATTATGATGAGAAATGAGAGGGAGCGATCTGTTTTACTTTGTAAAAAACTTTCTATAGCCAAGATCCCATAAATACTTATTTATTTCCGACAACCGGTGTCGAAAGGCGTTGCTGTGATCTTCTGGTATTCAAAATTGTTAGCATTATTTCCTTGAAGGTGACCGTTGCTCGCAGGGAGTTGGTAAGCAGGGTAAGATGTGGAGAGGGACGTTAAAGGATTTCAAAGGGTGTCCCACTACGCCGGCGGGAGCACATTTCGGGTGCTAATAAAGAACTGGGAGTTAGGAGCGAGCAGCCGGCTAAGCGGTGGGCTTTAGGCGCGCTGCGGGGTCAGGAATGTGGCGGCGGGTGGTATTTACGACGGTGTCGCGACACGCCTTGCCTCCCAGAGTTACGCGGGTGGTCGCCGCTGGAAGTGGACCTGGACAGCCGTCCTGCGAGAGTCCGTGCTTCCAGACGCGGCTGCGGGCACAGCTCCAACCGGCCCCTAATCAAGGAGTCCGTCCACAGAGAGCGACGACGTCACCTCTTTTTTAATAATTTTCTTCTGACTTGTTTGATGTGCGGCCCGCCACGAATTCTTTTCCTCACCTGTGCCAACCTCTTCACCGCAGAGTAGCACTTGCAACATACATCCTCAATTATTTGCTGACTGTATTCCCATCTCTGTCTTTCCCTACAGTTTTTTTCCCTGTACATCTCCCTCTAGTACCGTGTAAGTCATTTCCTATGTCTTAACAGATGTCCTATAATCTTGCCCCATCTCCTTGTCACTGTTTTCTATATTCCTTTCCTCTCCGATTCTGCGCACAACCTCCTAGTTCCTTACCTTACTCCACTTAATTTTTTGACATTCATCTGTAGCAGCACATCTCAAATGCTCCGATTCTCTTCTCTTCCGGTTTTCTCACAGCCCATGTTTCACTGCAATACAACGCCCCGCTCCAAACGTACACGGGGTCCTGGGTTCGATTCTCGATTGGGTTGGGGATTTCCTCTGCCCAGGGACTGGGTGTTTGTGTTGTCCTCACCATTTCATCATCATCATCATTCGTGAGAGTGACTAGATTGGACTGTGTACAAAATTGGACTGTGCAAAATTGGAACTCTGTACGGGCGCTGATGACCGCGCAGTTGAGCGCCCCACAAATCAAACATCATCATCATCATCATCCAAACGCACATTCTCAGAAATTTATTCCTCAAATTAAGGCCTATGTTTGATATTATTAGACTTCTCTTGGCCAAAATTGCACTCATTGCCTGTGCTAGTCTGCTTTTGATGTCCCCCTTGTTCTGTCCATCGTAGGTTATTTTGCTTCCTGGGTCGTAGAATTCCTTAACTACATCTACTTCGTGACCGTCAGTCGTGGTGTTAAGGTTCTCGCTGTTCTCATTTCTGCTACTTCTCATTACTTTCGTCTTTCTTCGATTTACTCTCAATTCGTATTCTATACTCATCAGCCTGTCTATTTGATGTAGCAGATCACATAACTCTTCTTCACTTTCACTCAGGATTGCAATGTCATCAGAGAATCTATCATTAATATCTTTTCACTTGAATTTTAATCTCACTCCTGGACCATTCTTTCCTCTTCATCGTTGCTTCTTCAGTGTACAGATTGAGCACTAGGGGTGAAAAACTACATCTCTGTCTTACACCCCTTTAAATCCGAGCACTTCTTTCCTGTTCGTCCACTCGAATTACTCCCTCTAGGTTATTGTACATAATGTATATCTCTTCCTATAGCTTAACCCCTACTTTTCTCAGAATTTCGAACATTCTGCACCATTTTACATTGGCGACCGCTGTTTCCAGGTCGACAAATCCTATGAACATGTCTTTATTTTTTTTAGTCTTGCTTTCATTATCAACCGCAACTTATTATCTACAGTTAACAAAATGAGTGGCATTAATGTGTAAAAATCGCAATATGTGGTTTCAGATGGTAGCCTTCGCATCAAATATGGTATTACAATTTGAATCCTCTATCTCAAGGATGACCAGGTATTCGTCACATGAGCCGTGCCCCACCATGACGACTACAGCACTCAGACTAGCTGCACGTTTCCCCCACCACCACGCCACACTGTCTGAGTGGGCGGAGGGGGAGAGGGGGAAGTTGCGAAGGCGCCGCATTTAAATGGCAGTTCAGTCGCTCTGCTAACGACTTGGTTTTATATATCACATTTATTAACACCATAGTTCTAAAACTAAACAAATTCTCAGTATTTTTGGCGCGGTGAATACTTGTTTTTTATCTGGTACAAACTGTCAGCATACGGACAGACGCAGACAATTCCACGAATTTTTGCACTTAGATTGCCACAAAATCGTGATTTATTTAGTTTCATAATCGAAAAACCTCTTTCACATACATATGTTGGTGGAAGTACTGTAGTAATTTTGCTACCTCATTGTGGAGACATGAAAATTATACCCTAGGAAAGCAATGTAGACGTCCTGAACAGTTTTAATTGTAAAACGATTTGTCTTTAAAACGGGACCTACCCCTTAGATCAATCAGTTACATCTGGACATACACCGGGGCGCTTTTAACTCAAATGGCATACGGTCTCGATAAGTGTTCGAACACAGATATAAGATCAGCATGTCCCAAAAAGTTTTTAAAACTTTCCTTGTAATTATTTAAAATTCCAAAATGAATTTTTCAAACATTGTGTTTTCTTTAACGCCAGTGAGCTTATGAAATTGGACTGTGTTTGTCGGAATGTGTCTGTACAATGCGACTTCCTTTTTGAAAGCATACCCGTCATACAAGAAAGAAGTTGCTTCTCACCTTGCAGTGGCCTACTGTGGGCAGTTTACAGTCAGGGAGGCCCATGTGAATGCAAGGTCTGCAATCTGTTCTGCTCGTTTCAGTCTTCGTTCCTGCATCCCTTTTCCCTTCTTAATTTCAACAATAGCGAGTCTTAAACCGAACAATGGTCCCAGGCCTGCCCACTGACTTAACGTGCATACTTTTCAGTAACATATAAAGTCTCCTTACTCTTCGTTCACACTCATCGAAAACTGTTGCGAGTGATAGCGGAATAACGCGTGCGACTTCAGAAATTTTGCTGTTCCTATCAAGAATTCCTTCACATTCTCCATACCTGAAAATTTAGAACGAAGTGCTTCTTGATGTACAGAATGAACAATGTACATTGAAAACAAAGGAAGGGAGATCGCGTTTAACGTCCCGTCGACATGGTAGTCATTAGAGATAGAACGAAGGCTCAGACTGTATCAAGGATGGGGAAGGAAATCGGCCACGTCCTTGCAAAGGAACCGCCATTTTCACCTGCTACCAACGAGATTCTTTCGATGGTGCACAGAAATTGATACTGAAGGGGCCAGTTTTGTTGGTTAATAGCACACAATACGACAAGACCTTCCTTCCAGTTAACTGTCACTCTCATTGGATAACAGCCGTGAACATCGTCATTGTTATTCTTATTTAAATTTATCCATGTTATATGGATGTTGTTTGAGGTGTATTATAAGATTATGTGGAATAATTTATGCTGCTGCAGTCACTTTCCACTAATATTTTACTAGCACAATGCATTTCGGCAGCATCCTGACATCATCAGGTGCATTACACAGTTACTTATACATCAGCTGATAGGTTAGGTACATTAGCTGTGTGTGCCAGTGGGCTTGAGAATTGAAAAATAAACCTGTGTGGAAGGGTAAATCTGTTACAGTGTGTACATTATGTGAATAGCATGATTAGGTAATGTATTAATACTTTTACTTACATTTCTGTTGGCGATTTCATTGTGATTCTTAACCCCACTGGCACACACAGCTAATGTACATAACCTATCAGCTGATGTATAAGTAACTGTATAATGCACCTGATGATGGCAACATGCTGCCGAAATGTATTGTGCTAGTAAAATAATAGTAAAAAGTGACTGCGGCAGTATAAATTATTCCACATAATCATTGTTGTTCTACCTACAGGACTTAGTTTTCACTATGTTGCCCATAGAGAAACTCACCTGCCTTACTGACGCTCTAGATCCGATCATTCTTGCATCGCTTGATGGGATGATGGCGTCCAAAACGGCTGCTTAATGATGGAACACCTTTTTCACCATGTGGTCATGGTGTTGGTACTATATGTAGAATCACGACCAACTCATCAGTTGGTTGATTCGGGAGAGAGAACCAAACAGCGAGGTCATCGGTCCCATCGGATTAGGAAAGGATGGGGCAGCAAGTCGTCCTTGCTTTCTGGCATTTGGATGGAGCGATTTAGGGAAATCAAGGAAAAACTAAATCTGTATGGCTAAACGCGGGTTTGAACCGTCGTCCTCCCGAATGCGAGTCCAGTGTGCTAAGCACTGTCCCACCTCGCTAAGTACCAGAACGACGAATAATGAATCCCGTCTGACATTTTGAATAAACGGGACTTCTGTCTGATGTTCGCGTCGTTCTCGCACGAATTTTCGATAGCGTAACTCGATGTCTTCTGTTGACAGCTACAGCTTTTTGCTCTTTCATTGTCAACCACATCTTTAAACTCTTTCAGCATGGGATTCTAATGTTGTTTCATAGCAAATATTTTGTACCAGTCGCATCTACGACTACACAATAGGTTCTGAAATTTCTCATGCCTCTCTTCTGCCATTCCCACTGATTTTTAAAAGCTTGTGATGCTAGATCGCTAGACTCACTCTTTTTGTGCAAACAACCACTGGACCTGTGAACGTCTTTCATACCACGAACAAACAGGAGAAGACAAACAGCGCTGACATCACGATTCTGTCGAAATGAAGAGAGTTCTGCCTGCCGAAAAAGGACACACCGCAGTATTGAATGAAATCCCGCGCTGTACTGGGTGGGCTACTTCCGAGAAGGATCGAACAAAGGCGAGATGGGCTGGATCCTCGTTCCTTAGGCGGCCCGCACTCCTGGTACACTTCATGTGTGGCACGCTGTGGCCGGCCCTGATGTGCAGGGTGGTGCGCGAAATGTGTTACCATTTTGTTTTTGAATATAAACTTTATTGTCAATACAATCTGAAAGGAACATATACTACAACGAAGAGTCGTCCATGGAGATTTTTTCTAACTCAGCACATGCTCAGATGTCCACCATTTCGTTTCCTAACTTCCTTCAAACGAACACTGAAGTTAGTGATTACCCTACGGCACATGTCTTCCGTAATTTCACTGCAAGCTTCAAGAATAAGTCTTCTGAGCTCCATTAAATCACCTGGACGTTTCGGGAAAATTTTTTCCTTTAGGTGCCGCCAAAGTAAAAAATAACTGAAGCGACCTGGAACCTGAGTGAGTGAAATGATTCGCATGTCGAAATGCTCGTGTAAAAACTCCAACACAGTGTTTTCAGTACGTGGCCTTGCTCCATCTTGCATGAACCACTGCGTGTTGAAGGGCAAGGCAGTAGCAAGAAGCTGTGGAATGAAGCTATTGCGAAGCATGCTCAGATAACGCTCGCTGTTCACAGTTTCTTCAAAGAAAAAGGGCCCAATAAGTCCTTGACTGGAATATGCTGCCCACGCTGTAATCCTCGGAGCATAATGTTGTCGTTCATGAAGCACTTGTGGGTTTTCAGTGGCCCAAAAGCGTACATTTCGTTTGTTAACCACGCCGTCTAAATGAAAATGCGCCTCGTCTGAAAACTAAACGTTGATGAGAGTTTCTTCCGTATTCTCCGCCCACTGAGCAAACAGTAGTCTCTGCTGCTTGTGTTCTTCAGTGAGCTTCTGTGCACAGGTCATCTTGTATAGGTACATATGGAGGTCACTTTTAAGTATGCGTTGAACGGAGCGCCTGGATATTCCCAGTTGCACTGCGCCCTTTCTACACGATTTCCCGGGACTTCTCTGTATAGCAACTCTTACCGCTTCAATATTCTCCGGCGAACAAACAGGCTTAGGCCGAGGTCGCTTCGCTTCCAATACTGTTCCTTCCTCTAGACATTTATCGTACAACCTTGGATGGTCTTCTTGTAAGGGACCCATCGTGTGTTAAACTGTTGTCGAAAACGCCTCTGAGTCACAACAAGGCCTTTCGTTTCATGAAAAAGTAACACAATTGCTGATCGTTGCTGTGTCGTCAGTCTTCCATTGTCAGCCATTGCTGCTTACTAGTCTCCTAGCGGCAGTATCAAGAATTACACGTAACTCATTTGTTTATCCAAGCTCTGCTGGTACTCAGGTAGAGATCCCTGCGGGATATCTAATGTGCGTCGTAAATTGCGAAAGGAACAGTTGGTAACACATTTCGTGCGCCACCCTGTATCTAGTGTAGTGAACTCATACAGTGATGATGGAAACATGAAATTGAATGTATTATCACCTGAAGATGGACGTAAGTCCGAAACCGGTCGTGTTTTAAAATAAATGACCTTAAGTTGCGACTGGTAGCGAAATTTATTCAACATTAAGCCTTTAGACCAACCGTCACGGAGTTACACAGCCTCCGTCATGGATAAAATAAACTCAAAATGTTTCAGCGGGCTGGTAATGATGCAAGAAAACCATGTAAAAATCTACTGGAATCAAGGTCAGCCTTCAAGGATGTTTAGTCACAAAAACTCTACAGGAGGAGTTCTGGAGACTGGAGAGAGGCGTTGGCGGAAGTGAAGCTTTGCGAACTGAGCGTGAGTCGTCGTGTTGGACAGCTCGGTCAGTAGCGCACTTGCCTGCAACAGGCGAAAATCACAGGTCTGTGTCCTCGTCCATCGATTATACTACTGTATAAAGATAAGACGTTGTTTAACGTTGTTATCAAAAATCTCTAAAACTTCTTCACCGCCTTACTTCAACTTTTTAAATGATACTCCATTAAACATGGAGAAGAACATACGCTATATATATCTTTAAGCAACACTGTAGGTCTTTTCTGCTGGAATCAACTAGGAGAAAGGAAATGCCGCGCTGTGCTGCGAAATCCGTGATTCCGCTTTCTTTGCCACAATGAGTGACGAAGATAAAGGATTAAATGTGGGTGGGCTTACTTTATACCTTTTTATACAGGAGATCCTTCCGTCGATTCTTCTTGGTGGCAAAGTTATGAATGATGTTATGTTTAAATTTCTGATCACTTATACGCTGTTTAACCAAGTTTCTTCTATGGCAGTTGTGCTTCTTTCAGAAGAAGCTGTAGTGACAGGGAATATAAGAATAAATGTGATAAACTTCTTTACTTCGTTATTAACACTTCAAAAATCATTGTACATTATGAATTTAAGAAGGTTTGAAGGTGGTAAATATTTATGTTTGTCAGTGTAAATACTTCCTAACCCATTTTCCATTCCTTCTTTGTTGAAGAATGGGTAAGTTTTGGCAAAGCCGTTCAGTTTCATTGTTCGTAAATTTGATTTCTAATTTCCATACTGATTCTTATCGAGCAACTCTATAAACTGAATACTCTGAAGATCTAAGAATCGCGTTTCTGTTTACATTGTCGTGATTTCTAAGATCTCATTGGAAACCATCTTAAAGCCTGGAAGTCACTCTAACAGTTATTTCACTGTGAAATTTCTTGTTCCACCTTTCAATGTATGAGGCCGCAGATTTTTCTGAACCCATATCCATTAATAAACTGATGGTCACCTTGATTACACATACTTATGTTACACGCCGTTTCCTGTTGAAGACGTGCATAGATATGGTCATCGTAAACAAATACTTCTTTGTAAAGGTAAAGTAGGAAAAAGATGATTTTTATTAAGAATGTTAAGCAAACCACAAGCACTGTTGAAGGCCTCTGTATCCAATCTGCAACATCTGTGTAGCTATTTTGGAAAAAAAAATTTCAGCATGTCGTATTTACGATATATTGTCTGATCAGCTCGTGAATTGAAATTCCAACATGCAGTACATGTCTGAGGGAATCTGAATCCCTTATGTGCCATGAGTTGTGTTTTCTTTGAAGTCTTGCCAAAAATGAATGGAATGCTACAAGACTGTAAATGAAAAGTCTAACTGGAACAATGTGACACCATTACATTAAGCTGTTGAATATAAAAGTGTAAACATTATAGTTAGCTGATACACACAAAATTTTGGACACCAAACATATACAAGACATTACTAGGGCTCCATCATATGTGTGGGCACTATTTTGTCACTAGCTCCTCAAACATCAAGTGCACTGAGTGCAATCTGTGATAAACCTTGAGCAGTTTTGTCACTGGAAACATTGTGACCACCAATAAATCTTCCTATAGGACAGTCTTGTATATAAACAATGAGAATAATGCTGACTTATGACTTACAAGAGACATACAGCTATGCATCTGCTTGCACTCCAACATACACGTGTGAGTGTAACTCTTCTTTAATGCGATCATTAATGACATCGGTAACAGATTCAATCACTTCGTTTTGAAGTGTGCTCTGCAAGTGATCACTAATAAACTGTTCTTGTCGAGGTAAAAGCTCCAATATTTCAACGTAATTGTCTTTGGTGTCTGAATTTTAATCTTAAAAGTCTCCTCTGAACGGAAGTTCTTGCTTGCCCAACAAACAAATAACTTAAATAAGTCCCACAATTACGTATCCATTTTGTTTCTCAATCGCACATTTTTTATGTACGGCTCCTTCAGATATTGAACGTTCAGTTCTTCCCTGACCCAACAACTGAAAACTCTCTTGGTTATGTAGGTGCCTACTTGAATTCTGGTGATTCTCAATTTTTACGCCAAAATTTTTTGTCACACATACTCCGAAAGAAGCTGATGTCCGTTCTTTTACTGTTCCTCACATACCAAGCAAAATATATTTGCAACATTACAATTTATCTGCTACAGAGCAACATATAAAGCCAAGGATACTTTTTACACCAAGCTAATTGAAATGCTCTGATATGTTCCGATCAACTATTTTAATGTCTATTTGGGGTGCGAATCGCTTATATTTATAAGTGCACTCTGCTTCGTAAGTCCAGCTTGAAAATGGTTTGTCATCTGCTTCGTGAAATAAAGACACAACTGTTCCCTCTGACAAAGCCATAAAATTTTCATTTAATCACCTTCAGTCACGAGTTGTACTGCTAAAGGAAGTTTTGTTAATCCTGGACTGAACATCGCATGAAATAACAACACAAAGTTTCACATTTGACGCAAACCTCACTGCGCGCGCTGCTACGACACACGTGTGTGCCCGCCGGTTTCCGCGTGGAAACCAGACGTTATTTCTAGAAGCCTCCAGTAAACTGTTTAACTCGACAGCATGCATAACTCAGTGAACTCTCAAGCCACTGGTGGATCGAAGAAACCTGTGGCAACATACTAAACAAAGTTACACTGTCTGCTGCGTATTGTTACATTCTGACTCTGATTGTACTTTCTCATCAAATTTTTGGGTAGGATAAGAGTCAAAAACCAATGAAGAGCTTCGCCACTACTCAGAACACAGTTAATTTTAACTATGTCAGAGACAGAAGAGACATGTCAGAGACATGAAGAGCTTCGCCACTACTCACAGTTAATTTTAACTATGTCAGAGACATTTTTAAAATTAACTGTACTATCGGCGAAGCTGTTCAGTGGCTATATACTAATGGCTTTTCGATCTGTGATTAGAGTAATAATATGGAGTTTCAATCCTGCAAAACTGTGTAATCCTACTCTTTCGCAGATTAACAGTATGCCAAATACTGTTAACTACTGCTCTCACAGTCCAGTAAATGAAGTGGTCTTTTTCATACGCTACATATCTATGATCCCAACCGATTTACCCACTCATTTAAAGCGGTTTCCATTTCCAGTCAATGGTGCGTCTGCAATGAGAGAAAACAAGGCTCAATGTCAAAGAGAGAGAGAAAGAGGAGATGGATAGACAGATGGGGAGGGAAATTGAATCAGAGAGCGGGTAGAAGGAGATTTACAGGGAGATGGAGGAGGAGCAGATGGGCAGATAGAGATCAGGTAGTGACAGAGAGAGGGGGAAGGAGGAGAAGATGGAGAAAGAGAGGTGTAAACAAGAGATGGACAGAGAGAGGGGGGAGAGGGAGATGATGACGTACATCCAATTCCCATGCATATTCAGCAAGTACGAAGAGTTTCCGGGTTCGCTAGTACTTCAAAAATCTACCACGAAATTGCAGATTATCACACATTCCGTCACAGAATGCTAATTAATTGTATAGGAGAGGAGTATAAGGTAAACCACCTGTAGCAAATCGGACAAGACGATAGCACATTTGTTAAAGTACAAAGTGATCACTTCCACAGTACTAGAGGGAGCCGTAGAGATCTAAACCTCTAGCGAAAAAGAACTGCTGGAATATATCCATCAAATAGGCGATGACCTTGGGTATTAGTGCCACAATGATATGAACTGGATAGCGTGGAGGGCCATCAGTACACTAATGAGGGAAAAATAATCTTGCACGTTACTAGATCATCGACAGACATACTTTGTGTTGTGACGTAACAAGACTGTTACGCCACACTGAAGTAGCCGAAAGAGAGGCACGCGTACACACACGCCGACTGGCGTCAAGTCTGGAACAAGATACGTTATGACTTCTATCAAGAAAATACGTAGCTTTGGAATATACTTAACTTTATTCACTCCTTGTGATACATCTCTCTTGACTATACAAATGAGACTCGTAAGATACATGCACTGTTACAATTGGCGCCTTGCTAGGTCGTAGCCATGGACTTAGCAGAAGGCTATTCTAACTGTCTCTCGGCAAATGAGAGGGAGGCTTCGTCCGTATTATCGCTAGCAATGTCGTCCGTACAACTGGGGCGAGTGCTCGTCCGTATCTCGAGACCTGCCTTGTGGTGGCGCTAGGTCTGCGATCACACAGTGGCGACACGCGGGTCCGACATGTACTAAATGGACCGCGGCCGATTTAAGCTACCACCTAGCAAGTGTGGTGTCTGGCGGTGACACCACACTTTGGTCAGAGAAACTGCAATGCCTACTTTTGCATCAATATTTCCGTTAAGTCCACCGCTTTCCTCGTATCTGCATCGACGAATAATGATACGGAACCGTTTCACTCACTGACCTTTGACTACTGCTTTCGTCCACGTAACTTCTGAGTGTATAGTTCGAGACGACTCTCTGCCTTCCCTTTATTTCCACTCAAATGATAAAATGGAACAAGAGGTGTTTGACACAAAAAGAAACATTCTATTGTTTCGCTCACTACGGAGCTTACCTGGCGGACAAGGAGACCATCCGAGTACCTGATTGTTGTAACTTTTTAAGTGAAGTACAGAACTCAAATAACGATCGTCCACTTGGATTCTTGCAACTGTGAATAATTCTCGAGGAAATCTACTTTCAAATTTCCCGAGGAACAGTAATTTACTAAAATGAAGACAACTTACATGGCGGACCGCGTAGTTCACTCGGTTGCGTTGCTAAATGGTTCTTGGGTAATCGGTGAATTGCTGGTTCGAATCTCGCTCCCGTCTTTTTTTCGTTTGACGTTCTGTTCACTTACATAAAGTTCATCAAATATATGCTAACTGCCTTATAACTAATCATTAGATTTTACAAAAATGCACGTCTTCTTGTTTACAACTACGTATGTCACGCGAAATACGTTTTCTTTCGAAATATATATTCTTAATTATCGATATTTTGTAAAAGTTTGTTAACAAAATTGTAATTTTTAATGTAATGAATAATTTATTAAAAATATCGACAATATAGAATTTATATGTGCAGTGATGTAGGTATTCGAATCGATTACGTAATATGATATTTTATTTATTTCTGTATTTAACGTATGACTAGCATTAAGTCACACAAGGAAAGATTTTTTCCTTTAGTAAAACTTATACAAATATTGAACTCATAGAAAAATGGATGATTATAAAGTGATTAACTTTACATTGTTTACAATATACAGACGACCATAGGCTTATGTTCTACCGCTGAACATAGACACAACTGATGATTCAGTTGTTAACAGGATCACCAGGAAAGGACAGACTTGGGCACGTAAGTATAACTCTCTCAACAGTTTGTTGTTCTGCACCATAGTCACAGCTGGGTGAAGTTGTTAATTCCCATTTGTGCATTGAGGTAACACATCTTCCACTATATGTCCTTATCCTATTTAGTACAGACTAGATCTTGCGAAGCTCTTCGAACCTTGCTGGCCTCGTCGATATGCAGCGCATCTTTGTCTCTCCTGGGGTAGCGTCGTTCTGCCACATTTCTGTCCATTGGTCCACTGCTGTTCCTCCGTTTTCCACCAGAGTTTCAGCATCTTGTTGAAGTGTGTGACGAGAGCGAAATATGTTCCTACTGAGTACAAGAATGTCCTCATCGATAGGGAGGTAAGGTCACCAGCTACTTTCTGTAAAAACCGCGTTGAGAGCAGCTTCACGGAGCGATATATGGCTGACATTAGATAGCCAGAAAGTTTGAGTATTGTTGCTGTGATGACCCGTGTAGTCTGATTAAGCTGAGTATCGATGCGTCTGGTGTACGGGCTGTTTATCCCTTCGACCATAAATATAATACACTGGCCCTGACGTCATTTTCGTAGCTCCAACATCTCTGGGCTAAAGTCACGTGAATGTTGGCAAAACATGGTTGTTTCGTGTTGCGCTTACGGCTGTACTCAGCGTTTTGTCGGGGGAAATGGCATTACATTTCACGTGTAAGTGTTTCTATGACAGTGCAGATGCGTTTATTGAAATCTGCTGACGTGACTTTTATATGTTTTTTACAGTTGAAATAGAGTATCACGTAAATTAAAGTGTTGAAAGTGATGCCTGTAAAGACAGACTCATATTACATTTTGGAAAGTATCTGTGATAATTCGGTTACAGAAGTAAGTATAACTGTTTCTCGTTCCTACTCATAGGTTCCCTAAGGATCAAAACCAAAGCCAGCTTTGGATACAGGCCCTGAAACGGAAAAACTTTAAGCTATCTGCACATACGTGCCTTTCTGTATATACAAGTGAAATTATAATAAGAGCACCTATAGTCGACACATGAAGATAATTTTATTCTACCTTCTAATACTATTAAGTAAATGTAGGCTCCTAAATTATTTTCTGAAACTTCAAAGTCTCACCTTTCATCTAAAATACCATTTTTTTTAAACTGATAGTTTAAAATTTTGTAAAAATATTAGGAAGTGAACCTTTGAAGAGCACCTAAAATTGATACTCTAAAATGGACCAACTCCTAAAGTCAACAATTTTGGCACCTATAGTTCACATAATTCCATTATCCCATTTTCTTTTGTAAGTGGATAGAACTTAAAACGCGGCGAATCCAATGTTTAAAGCTGTAACACGAGTCTACTCTTACTGTTTAAAAGAATTTTAACGACATTTTATTTTAATTGATAGTTTATAGTAATTTCGTCCCGCTGCCCACCAGAGGGGCGTTCGATGTATTTGTTAGATTTTATAAATGGTACTGTGAACAAATCCAGGTGAAATGTAGTTCTGACATAATTTTTCGCAAATAAAAAAGTAATTTTTGTTGGAAGCGTTTGGCAGTCAATTGAGAAATGTGAGTAAAATACGATACAAACATAGGATGGCAGTCCGCTGATTTGAAATCCCGCCACGTTTTGCCAACAGTCACGTGCTTTATGTTGGGGCCACACCAGCCCTATAGCTTCTGCACAGCAAGGACAGTCTACTAGTATCAATGGTCAAAGGTTTATCCAGACTGCAGGACAATATTGTGGCACAGGGTACACCAGTCCAAGAGCAGATTTCCTTGGAGTTGGAGCTGATGGTACTGCGTCGTGCCTCAAAGGAAGTGTTCTTTGAAACTGAGTATCCTGTCAAAGAGTGACCCCTACGTATCGTACACTCTTGTTATTACATATATGTTACGAAATTCCATCTAGTGAAAAGTGTCAAACAGCATCACAGCTCCATTATTCCATTTCGCATGCGGAAAGGATCATAATTATTGCCCACAGCGCGTCAGTGCAGAAAACATAAGGAATAGTCTGACAACGTGTCAAGAGACATTGCAGCTCCGGTTTCTCGGCAACTACCTGCTCGCCAGCACAAGGGGACTGGATGCTCCAGGCAGGCCACACGAATGCAGTTACAAAATTCCCAGCAGGAAGGCGGCTGTACTGGACAGGCTGATGCGCTAGGTGCTACTACAGGTGGGAAGAGTGAGAAAAAGAAGTCAAAAATGACGGACGTTGGCCCCCGGACTACTCTGTTAACTACCTTTCTCCAACCGGTAGATGACAGCTAATAAACTATTTCTGAGAATTTGTGTATTTATTTAGCTGTTACTTCCAAGGGTGTAGTGTGTGTTCCCGTTTAACTATTAACAAATAGTCTAATTAAATAATAGTATTTCATTATAACTGAGGAGAAATTCAAACTTTCAGTAATTCTGTTAGAACAGTCATCATCATCAGTGTTCTGCCTAAAGGCAGGTTTTCACAAGGTAGTTCTCCAGGCTGTCCGGTCTTCAGCCATCCTCTTCAGGTCTGCATAATTTCCTCTTCCCTTTATGTCGTGTATCACCTTGTATCTCTTTCTTCCTCTCAGTCTTCTCCCGCAAACCAATCCTTCCAAAGCATCTACTAGCTAGCACTCCCAACCAGTTCTTTTTCCTTTCCCTTACAACCTTCATCAGACATCTTCTCTCACCAACTCTTTCTAATACTCTTTCATTACTCACTCTTTCCATCCAGCTTATTCTCTCCATTCTCCTCCACATCCACATCTCAAATGCTTCTAACCTTTTTTCATCCTCTCGTCTCAGTGTCCATGTTTCTGCCCCATATGGTGCCACACTCCAGACAAAACATTTGCCAAGCCTTTTCCTTAGTTTTTTATCTAATTTGCCACATTAGAGTCTCCTCTTTCTGTTGAATGCCTCCTTCGCTATGGCAATTCGAGTTTTCACCTCCTGGTGACATCTCAAGTCTTCAGTTATTGTGCTTCCGAGATATTTAAATTCACTTACTTGGCTAATGGTAGATTGTCCTATTTTAATATTGGACAATCTGCGTCTTGTACTGATAACCATACTCTTTGTTTTTGCTGTGCTTATTTTGCATCCCATATTCCACACAAGCTTCATTCAGATCCTTGAGCATGCTATTCACTGTCCGCTCACTTTCTGCCACTAATACCATGTCATCAGCAAATCTTGTACATTCTATTCTCTTTCCACCAATACATATTCCTTTTCTCCCATCTAAACTTTTCGCAATAATCTCTTCAAGGTATACATTAAACGACAGTGGGGAGAGGCAGCAACCTTGTCTAACACCTCGTCCAATGCTGCTTCCTTCTGACATTTCATTTCCAAGCCCTTTTCCTTACTTTGTGGTGTAAATACAGATTCTGTATCAGTCGTCTCTCTTTCCAATGTACTCCTTTCCTCTTCAAGATATCCATCAGCTTGTTCCACTGAACTCTGTCAAAAGCCTTTTCTAAATCTAAAAAAACAGCAAAGATTTATCTACCCATTTCCATATATCTTTCCCCTCTAGTTCTTAGCAGGCCAACAGCGTCTATTGTTCCTTTTCCTCTTCTAAATCCGAACTGCTCCTCTGCAATCCCTCTATCTAGCTTGCCATATAACCTTATATTCAACACTCTCAGCAAGACTTCAGCTGCATGAGAAATTAGACTGATGGGCCGGTGCTCTTCACATTTTTTAGTATTTCTCTTTTTCTCTATTGGTATGATAACTGTTGCAGCGAAGTCCTTAGGACTTCGCTAGAACACTCAGAAATCAGATAAAACACCCAAATACATTAATCTTGTGAGTGATATGTACCAGTTGAGTGTTAGGTCGCGCACGTATGTACAGATTAGTGTAAAGTTATTCAACCTGTCTCCACTCAAGCTTATGAGAATATTTACACTAGGCTCCTCTTGGCGGCGTCTGGTATCAGCTGTGTTACGATGATGCAGCGGCTTGTCTAGAATTGTCGCTGAAATTATTTCTCGTGTTCACACGCCGCATGGAATCATCCGTGTGCAACGATTACTATTTCGATTGACTGTGGATGATAGTCGTCCAATAAAATAGTGCCTTACATAGAATTGAAAATTCAAAAAGAAAGTAACTATTTTGCAAATTAAAGAGGACCGTCTGATGCAGGTTGTTTACTATCATCCGGAAACCATCGATCCACATGACTTACGAACCACACAACTGACAACTAAATGGGTTCCATTAAACGAAAACTGACACGAGATACCGTTGATAATAACTGTCGATCTATATTTTGAAACTATTAGCATGTAAAAACGCTGAAACTGACGAATAATCTGAGTTAATACTCATATAAAAGCGCTGACACTAACGAATAATCTGAGTTAATACTCATAACTCTCAACTTTCTGAATGATACCGAGATTTCTTCAATAGCGTCACAACAATGTCGCTACAAGATTTAATCCCTCACCTAATACGTCTGCTTTCCTCGAATTCCAGTCGTCGTCCTCCAAAAAACTCGTCTTTGTACCCTTTTTCTCCCCTTACGCAAGGAATTAACATTAAATACAGTCTCGGGCTCTCGCACTCGTAATTTCTATACTAGCCGTATAATTGCGTCGCGCTATATGATGATTGGCACAATATAATTATAAATGCTGTGTAACGTATGGCTCTTTAGGAAACATGATACATGGAAGACTACAAATTCGCAAGTTGAAGTTCCTGAGAGGAAAACATTTGCGTATCAGTTCAATTCTGCATGCAAAGGTGCGTTACTACCAAGTGATAACGAAGAACCGTCGATCATATGAACTGTACTCACGTTAAATTTATTTAATTGAGTGTAAGATCGTCTTCCGATTCACATACGTCAAAAGGACTTTGTTATACAGGAAGGTTCTTTTTAGCTCTATGTTTTCACCACAGTTCGGCTCAGCATAAAATATTTAACCAATAATGGATTTCGGCTGGGTGCTTCCTGTAATGTAAGATTTATTATTGCATATAGTTATACCAGCAGTTGTGCTGTCAGCTGTTTAACAAACATTTTCAGTTGTTTGTCCTCTAGTTTGGTACCTAGCACGCCTTGTCAGACAACATATAACACTAATACCCGTATAATTTATGAAGCGGCTTTAACCTCAGGTAGTGATGAAGAGATGTGCCAAAGATAAAGAAGATGCAAAGAGGTGACTTGCCAAAAAGTCAGAAACTTCTGCTCAGGCTTCAACAATACAGCACTACATGGGCGTAGGATCCAGCGTTTCGATCATGGAGAGCAAATGACCCTAATAACTGCTATGAGGTAAAATGCACACGCTGTAATGATTCTATAGTAGCTACACTCACTGTGTTAAAGAAACACATGCAGTCAGAAGAGCATATTAATGAAATGAGTGGTATCACTGAAAAATCATGCGCAGCTTCAGTAAAATTTTTGTCTAAAGGCACAACAATGCTGGATAAACATACTACTGAAGCCGAGGGCAAAAATACCTAGTTCCTAACAGCTCATGACATTACTAATGTGAATTTTGCCGGAATTTAATACAATGAATGGAAAAGTCTTTAAACAGATTTTGCTGACCTACCGGAAGCAAGATTATGGTCATAAAGAATATCTGGCTGCAATAATTGTGGATGCTGTAGAGGCTGCAGAGGAGACCAGTCTTTTGGACATTAACAGCATGTATTTAGGTGTAGAATGTCTGGAAGCAATGTAGTCGAAGGTTATTTTGGCCATTGCTCGCCTTATAAGGGAATTTAGGGAAAGATTCCGCAACTTCTTAATTCATGGATGTAAAGGAATTCAGATGCGTTTTAAGTTTTATGACCCTTTATTAGAACATTTATCTGTATTAGCTCCAACAAGAGCATTGTCTCGTACACAGAGAGAAGTTGCACCTAATTTAACCATGCTGGTTGATCTTGTAGCACCAATTAAACCTATTAAACCACCCGAAACGCAAAAAATGATGGTGCATGGGGTTCTTTGCCCTGAATGTTGTCCCATCAGAAGTTTCTTTGGAATGTAAACATGACAGATTTAGGCAAAAGGTACGTGTAGTGCTTCACAATAATATTCTATGTATGAACTTTTGAAATAATTTTAGTTCGAATCCGCATATCAAGGGAAAAGTGTTATGCTATGTTATAAATGTACACTCCTGGAAATTGAAATAAGAACACCGTGACTTCATTGTTCCAGGAAGGGGAAACTTTATTTACACATTCCTGGGGTCAGATACATCACATGATCACACTGACAGAACCACAGGCACATAGACACAGGCAACAGAGCATGCACAATGTCGGCACTAGTACAGTGTATATCCACCTTTCGCAGCAATGCAGGCTGCTATTCTCCCATGGAGACGATCGTAGAGATGCTGGATGTAGTCCTGTGGAACGGCTTGCCATGCCATTTCCACCTGGCGCCTCAGTTGGACCAGCGTTCGTGCTGGACGTGCAGACCGCGTGAGACGACGCTTCATCCAGTCCCAAACATGCTCAATGGGGGACAGATCCGGAGATCTTGCTGGCCAGGGTAGTTGACTTACACCTTCTAGAGCACGTTGGGTGGCACGGGATACATGCGGACGTGCATTGTCCTGTTGGAACAGCAAGTTCCCTTGCCGGTCTAGGAATGGTAGAACGATGGGTTCGATGACGGTTTGGATGTACCGTACACTATTCAGTGTCCCCTCGACGATAACCAGTGGTGTACGGCCAGTGTAGGAGATCGCTCCCCACACCATGATGCCGGGTGTTGGCCCTGTGTGCCTCGGTCGTATGCAGTCCTGATTGTGGCGCTCACCTGCACGGCGCCAAACACGCATACGACCATCATTGGCACCAAGGCAGAAGCGACTCTCATCGCTGAAGACGACACGTCTCCATTCGTCCCTCCATTCACGCCTGTCGCGACACTACTGGAGGCGGGCTGCACGATGTTGGGGCGTGAGTGGAAGACGGCCTAACGGTGTGCGGGACCGTAGGCCAGCTTCATGGAGACGGTTGCGAATGGTCCTCGCCGATACCCCAGGAGCAACAGTGTCCCTAATTTGCTGGGAAGTGGCGGTGCGGTCCCCTACGGCACTGCGTAGGATCCTACGGTCTTGGCGTGCATCCGTGCGTCGCTGCGGTCCGGTCCCAGGTCGACGGGCACGTGCACCTTCCGCCGACCACTGGCGACAACATCGATGTACTGTGGAGACCTCACGCCCCACGTGTTGAGCAATTCGGCGGTACGTCCACCCTGCCTCCCGCATGCCCACTATACGCCCTCGCTCAAAGTCCGTCAACTGCACATACGGTTCACGTCCACGCTGTCGCGGCATGCTACCAGTGTTAAAGACTGCGATGGAGCTCCGTATGCCACGGCGAACTGGCTGACACTGACGGCGGCGGTGCACAAATGCTGCGCAGCTAGCGCCATTCGACGGCCAACACCGCGGTTCCTGGTGTGTCCGCTGTGCCGTGCGTGTGATCATTGCTTGTACAGCCCTCTCGAACACATTGACGCCGGTGTGTCAGACCCACGATACTTGCTCCGGACACTTCGAGAGGTATGAATTGTTACAGAAAGAGTTATTCGAAAATTCAGGAGAAAAGAAACCAGTTAGATTTTTTGAAGAAATGACAAAAGAGAATCTATGTTTAGATAATCCATACAGTGATGGTGACCTAATACGCATGTATAGAATGAAGTTATCGTTACGTTATCAGCAGTCATTGGTTGGTAGGGCAGGAGATAATTCACACCATATAAAAGGATGTTAAGAGAACTTGAATTCATCTTCAGTGAAGATGACGCGAAGGAACAAAATGCAATGTGAGAAAACAATGGTAGAGGACATAATAGTAACCCAATAGGCTTTAATAATAATTACAATGGCAATAAGAACGTAGGAAGAGGTAATGGTTTTGAAAAGAATGGTAATCGCTTATTGGGATAACAATGATAACTATGGTGTTGGAAACTCACAGAGATCGAATAATAATTATGGTTTTGGTGGGCCGCGAAATTGCAATAGTGGATTTGGTCCAAGAAACTTCGGTGGTAACTGTGATCCGAGATATAATTACCGTACAGACGGGGCAGGCAGGTTTAGAGGTTTTCAGCAGCAAAGTCTAAGCTATTCAGGTGGAAATGAGATGCCTGAAAAGCAGAAAGGTTCGGAACATCAGGCCTCAGCGGGAGAAAACACGCGAAATGAACCGATACAGGAAACCTAGTTGAGGCCACCAAACCCAGGTAAAAGAATTGACGAGATGAACGGTGCGAAGACCAGTCGGAAGTGATTCAATCGCAGAATGAAGTTAATTATATAATTAAACATGTAAAAAGAGTTAGTTTTGATCAGCAAGATTCTGAAGTAGGTTTAGGGGGTATTCGGATCCAAACACCAGCATGCTGGGATACAGTTGACGGGGAATCGACCAATGATGAGGAACAGGATTTATTAACGGTGAATGTAGACGGTAGTACAAAACTGATGATGACCAAATTGTAAATGATGTAGCCCATTTATACGAAACGAAGAGAGAAATAGTATGCCAAGAGGATAAATCACCATTGATAACACAAATAATGATATGTAAGGCAAATGACATGCATAGGACAGGAAAATCGTTGGGTTTGCACCATGTGAATCATTTAAAATTGTATAAAGATAAACAAAAGAAAGAAAGAGTAACTCCACATGAGAATTTAGTTGTATTAAATGTCCAGAAATCAAGGAGTATGAAAGATAACAAAATGCACACAGATAAGACTTTTAACTTGTACTTATCTCAATTAAATAAATAAAACAAATTTCGTAGGAAGCTAAAAGACAGGAAAGTAACAACTTAAGAAACTCTTCTACAAACGAAATGTCTTCTGGGGAAAGAGTAGAAAGCAAGGAGGAAGATAGGGATCAGCATGTGTATAGTATGACGAAATAGTAGTAGATTCTCTCTTAAAGACGTCGTGTAAAGGAGAAGAAAGTTGATTTGTGTTGACGAAAGGAAGTAAAGAGGTATGAAGGAAATAAAGAATTAGGTAGGAAGGAGATAATCATTTCCGATTTGTTTCGTCGAGGACAGAGAACAAATAATTGAGGAGATATTTTGGAGAAATATGTGAGGCATTTATGATTTGTGGAGGGTACCACAAACTGATATTGAAGTAGAGATATAAGGGAAATAAATATAAGAAGTCGTTAGGACGTAATAACTAGGAAAAAAATTGAATTATTAAGCGAAGCAAGAAATATATTATTTCGTGCAAGGAGGTGAACTGCAGGAAGTAAGACTAACGCAGAAAAGATTTCAATAAGGAAGAGTATGATGTGGAAAGGAAGGAACATAAAAGTTTACTATCGAGAAAGAGGAGAAAGGGATAAGTAAAACGGAGAAAAATTTTTAAGCTTTAAAACAATGCAGTAGAACAATAGAGAACATTTTTGAAAAGGAAAGGAAAAGAGGAGAGATATATTTTATATTTTGAAGTTCTGTTACAGTTAATGCCAAAAAGAAGAGATTTGCAGAGAAAAAGACGCGGGAGTCGAAGTCAAGGTGCGAAGTTTTCAAAAATAATATGAAATACTTATAGTTGGAATAATAAAATGAGGTGATGGGAGGAATTCACTTACTTAATAACCGTTATCACCATCATTTTCTATCTTACTATCCATCGTAATGAAGATAAGGAAACCAGGACATGTATATTAAGAAAATCAAATGTAATGGGGAGAAGAGATGAATAAATAAAAACAGTGATAAGAAAAACATTTTTATAGAGTAAATGTTTACTTTTGCAAAGTTTATTAAAAATTTTAATGTATGTGAAGTTGTAGCGTAATTTAACGGAGTAAGAGTTATAATAAAATAGATAATGATATCACGTGAAATAGAGAATAGGTCGGGTTATAAGAGAGGTAAGATAATCAAATCAGGGACAAACATTGTATTAGATATGAAGTCAGCAGACGAGGTGCAGCACCATTGTGGCCAGATCGACGCTAGGACTGAGGAGAGTGGTTAGAAATGGGAGGAAGAGACACAGAGCGAGAGTGGCTGGTACGTCACCTTACGAGATGACGAAAGAAGAGGCCTTGGTGGAAGCAACGGTCCAAGAGGATAACGCATCTGGGGAAAGCTTGTAGAGCTACAACGCATCCTGGATAAAATCAAGATATACCCTGACGTGAGCTTTATTCATACGAAAGCCACATACAAGCGTTATAACAGTGGTTTTGCGAAAGTGTGAGATTCTTCGCACTTCCATCGGGAACGCTTAAAGCAGCATATGGAGAGATGATGGATGTCCACCGATCCGGAACGGAGGCGGACATATTACGGCGAGGATGAGAAGGTGTTTAAATTCACCACAGGAAGAGGAAGAGGCGCGTTTCTGTAACTCAACGTGCAGAATAGCTGAAACTGTTATCAGACTATACGGAATTCAACAACTGCAGAACAACCCATGAGTACACATGGGACGAGGCAAGAAAACGATGGAAGGCTGTCCGATCTATCTAGATGAAGAACCGAATACAATAAAAGAATACTCAACAATTTCAAAGAAGACACTATAACAACAGAGTAAACGAGGATGTTGTTGTTGTAGTCTTCTGTCCTGAGACTGGTTTGATGCAGCTCTCCATGCTACTCTATCCTGTGCAAGCTTCTTCATCTCCCAGTACCTACTGCAGCCTACATCCTTCTGAATCTGCTTAGTGTATTCATCTCTTGGTGTCCCTCTACGATTTTTACCCTCCACGCTGCCCTCCGGTACTAAATTGGTGATCCCTTGATGCCTCAGAACATGTCCTAGCAACCGATACCTTCTTCTAGTCAAATTGTGCCACAAACTCCTCTTCTCCCCAATTCTATTCAATGCCTCCTCATTATTTATGTGATCTCCCCATCTAAACTTCAGAATTCTTCTGCAGCACCACATTTTGAATGCTTCTATTCTCTTCTTGTCCAAACTATTTATCGTCCACGTTTCACTTCCATACATGGCTAGACTCCATAAAAATACTTTCAGAAACGACTTCCTGACACTCGATGTTAACAAATTTCTCTTCTTCAGAAACGCTTTCTTTGCCATTGCCAGTCTACATCTGATATCCTCTCTACTTCGACCATCATCAGTTATTTTGCTTCCCAAATAGCAAAACTCCTTTACTACTTTAAGTGTCTTATTTCCTAATCTAATTCCCTCAGCATCACCCGATTTAATTCGACTACATTCCATTACCCTCGTTTTGCTTTTGTTGATGTTCATCTTATACCATCCTTTCAAGACACTGTCCATTCCGTTCAACTGCTATTTCAAGTCCTTTGCTGTCTCTGAAAGGATTACGTTGTCATCGGCGAACCTCAAAGTTTTTATTTGTTCTCCATGGATTTTAATGCCTACTCCAAACTTTTCTTTTGTTTCCTTTACTGCTTGCTCAATATACAGATTGAATAACATCGGGGAGAGGCTACAACCCTGTCTCACTCTCTTCCCAACCACTGCTCCCCTGTCATGTCTCTCGACTCTTATAACTGCCATCTGGTTTGTGTACAAATTGTAAATAGCCTTTCGCTCCCTGTATTTTACCCCTGCCACCTTCAGAATTTGAAAGAGAGTATTCCAGTCAACAATGTCAAAAGCTTTCTCTAAGTCTCCAAATGTTTGGACCGTAGGTTTGGCTTTCCTTAGTCCATTTTCTAAGATAAGTTGCAGTTTCAGTAGTGCCTCACGAGATCCTACATTTCTACGGAATCCAAACTGATCTTCCCCAAGGTCGGCTTCTACCAGTTTTTCCATTCGTCTGTAAAGAATGTGCATCATTAATTTGCAGCTGTGACTTATTAAACTGATAGTTCGGTAATTTTCACATCTGTCAACACCTGCTTTTTTTGGGATTGGAATAATTATATTCTTCTTGAAGTCTGAGGGAATTTCGCCTGTCTCATACATCTTGCTCACCGGATGGTGGAGTATTGTCAGTGACTGGCTCTCTCAAGGCTGTCAGTAGCGATAACAAAATTAAATAGGTCTTCAATCCCAATTCCCAGCCCAGAGAAGAGCGAAGACACAAATAAGAAGACAGCAAGATGCACCAAGAACAGAAGAAGCTTTTGATGTACTCAGTATTATTGCGCATCTACTCAACCCCACCCTTAAACGTTCAAATTTATTGCGCTTCAGAAAAAACCGTGCAATATTATCGACTGTCTAGAGGGCGCATTATTTAACTGATTCGTGCGTAGTTACAACGGCAGAACATTCCAGCCGTCCCTGGGGTCTGTATAACATGGCTATGTTGGTGTCAATCGAGGCACGGTGCAAATTGACGTAACTGGACACCCATAGCAACAGCAACTGCAGCACCCCCCCCCCTCCCCCCTCTCCACCTATGCGCCCCCTGCTACTGCGCAGGCGCGCGACTACCCGCGGCTGTCTTTACGCCGGCAGTATCGGGCGTGTCCTGTACACACCGGACATTAGTCGGCCGCTAAGCAGGCCATAGCGATGCGCCAGAAGTCCCGTACGCTCATTTGAATGGAAAGCACAGGCGTGGCCCACACCTGCCCGCCCCGATAACGCCGTATTAGCGATTCGGGCTGCCCGGCCGGCGCCGGGGTGAGATATGCAAATGACGTAAGCTCTTCCGCGATATCCCGCCTGCCGTGTTATGTTTCAATACAGGCGCGCGCGTAAAAACCGCCAGCAGCGAAACACTGCGGCGAACCCCTGCAGGAGCACGGAGAGCAGCTCCCGCCGGATAACGGTGCCGTCTTGGGAACGGCTGTTGACCAAATACGAGACGTTTACAATGTTGCAATTGATTTCACACTGAAACTTCAGTCTTTTCCGGCGTATAAAACGCTGCAGGATAAGAAGGAAGGATATCTGTATGATATAAAAAGTGGAACTCGCTGTAAATAAGGAAAAATGTAAGGTCACCGACATAAGAGCTAATAAATTCCGTTAATTTCGGTTACGCGTGATTTCGGTTACACGATGAATCACACAAATAAAAAAAATGTGAATTTAACTATCTTTTTTTATGATTTGTCTTCTGATTGGTTTTTTATGCTGCCCGCCACGAATTCCTCTCTGTGCCAACCTCTCCATCTCAGAGTAGCACTTACAACCTGTAACACCATATCTCTAAAACTCTACTGATTTATTTTGCTTTTGTTTTTTTTTAATGTTACATCGTTGAGCGTCTGTAAATATGTGTGATTGAATCGATAACATAAATCTGTATACTCCTTTCTTTGTACAAACTTTGATGTCATGGTTTGGTTGTATGCAAAGTAGTGTATCTGTCATTTAAATTCTTTGGAGGGAACAAAACTTACTGTATTTAATTTTAATTTTGTGTGAATAATTTTTGGTCGAAATGTCAATATGTGCAAATGTTCTGTTTTATTTAATGTGTTTGGGTGCCGTTATGTAAACTGCTGACCTTCACTTAGGATCCTTAGTTCTTTAGTATATAAAAGGTGTAGTGGTTCGCCTCGGGAACGGAACTGTGTAGCGCGCGCAAATTTTGGTTGGCCTAGGTAGGAAAGGTGGAACAAGAGTCTGTCGGGGACGAGCTACGAAACTGTGCACCGCCATGTGAAAGTGGCATATTGTCCTGGTTCCGAGAGAGGCTTTTTCTGCTACTTTCCAATGACTCATATGGATGGATAAATAGCTGGATCGATTCTGGAATTGGTATTCATCCTCGTTACCAAGATGGGCCAAAGTCCAGCAATTCTGTCTGCAAATCCGCCTACCAACATGCAGTTGCCACCACATTGCGCCATCACTGTAAAGGAGTACTATAATAATATACCGTGAAGGATCAGCTTATTGGGCGATTTAGTGTGCACAAATATAAGGTAACTTATAACTGAATTTATGTACCTACCTTGAATTTTTCCTATCACAACACCTCTCAGGTTCCTCTCCATTTGAATTATGATTACCGAGTGTCTTATTTTGTGGAAAAAATGAAAGCCTCGAGGTTAGACAGTTAATTACATAATGTTGTTTGATCTTTGATGAGAAGGGCATATTCAGATTTACTGTGGATTTAGTGAAATTGTGGGAGGCAGTAAATGTAGTATTGTGAAGTTTCAAAGCCACCTATTTAATCATTTACTTTGTAAGAGGTCCGAGAAGATGTAATTTCGATGTATTGCTCATGCGCTGCCTGCGATACGCGAGGTCTCTGACTAGAGAGCAGTGTTGACTGCAGTAGGAACTGTGTAGCTGTAGCAGTAAGTTGTTGCTAGTCTGGAGTCTGCTCTGGTCTGGTCTGGTGTATCGTGTTGGCTGGCCCGGTCGCGGTGCAGCGATGCCGGAGCCTGAGTATTATTGTATAAGGTAAAAAGCAGCCTCGCGCATATGTAGTAATGTTATCTCAAGTCGCATGTAAATGTTTTAAAACTCTCGTAATAATAATCTTCCTCATAATAAAGTAACTTTTAACAACCATTAATTACAATTTAAAGAATTTACTAATTTCTCCCATTCATGATCATCCCGATTATTGCAATAGAAAAATCAGTTGCTCCCTTTCATAAATGACAAATAGGTGGGCCAGCATTGCACAGAGCTGTGCCGGAAAAATTTATTGTAAGAGCAGATATATCCGGCGACTTCATTGAGGTAAGAATTTTTTCCTTTTTTATTCAGAATGATCTTTCAGGGCCATGACGCAGCAGTGCTGTCGTCCAAAATTTACCAGGTTAAATTCACAGTGAATTATTGAAAAGTCATAAGTGACCGGCAATTTAATTGAGAGGTTAGTTACATTGTTTTATTACCAGGTTACAGAATTTATTTTTTTATTGGGACGTTACACTCAATGTGAACGACATAACTATAATTTTTACTGTGGAGAGGATTAGGAATTTTTCTGTTTTGAGGTTACGCTAAATGTGAATGTATTTTGAGCTTAGATTAAAACAGAAAGAATTTTGTGTGGAGGTTAATGTGAAAAGAATTTTGCAGGGAGGTTACAAATGAGAAAGAATTCTGTTTTGAGGTCTGACTAAATGGGAACGAATTTTGGTGGGGAATATTATTCATATTATTTACTTTAATATATATTGTGGGGAGGTTACACTAAATTAGAATCATATTCATATTATTTATTTTTATTTTGTGGGGAGGTTACACTTGGCGACAACCGGCCAGAATCGTATTTATTTGTGAATCTCTGAGAAGTAGTCATGTATCGTATCTGCTCTTATTTACTTAAATGTAGTTTGCATCTGGCGCAACGCAGTTACTAATTTGTCACTCTTTCTGTCACAGATCATCGTCAATTTATTGCTCTTTGTTGTAATTGTGTTTGTTCCATTTCGCTTTGTCTTTGTTTCATTTTGAGCTTAATTTTGATTTGTGAAAAATGCCGCGAAAAACTGTTAACAGTACATCGCGATGTGCAATGAGTGAAATAGCCCACTGGAATAATTTGACCGATAATACTAGCGACATTCAGTGTAATAGTGATAATCGTCAAATTACACATAATCAGTGCCTACCGATCACTAGTAATGATTTTGATCCTAATGATGAACAAACAAATTCAATTATGTCCACAGTAAATGTAACAATTGATGACGCGGCACGTTCCGATACATTGAACGCTGCCCAGTTTGACACACCCGGTTTGCAAAATTTGCATAGTGAACAGATAAATTTTTCTCACGAAGATGAACAATATAGTCAAAATACGTCAAATTTATTTGATTCCGAGGTAATGACCCACAGTGCACATCCAATTGGCGAACCTTTTCAAGAATCAGAGAATGACCAAATGGTTACACAAAACGTGACAATTGCAGGTACGCTATTAAACAGCACAGAGAATAGAGTTGGTAATATTGCCATGGATCAAGTTATGGCATTATTGCTACAACTTAATGAAAATTTCAAACAACAACTTAATGAAAATTTCAAACAGTGGAAGAAAGAACAAGACAACAATTACAAACAACTTAATGAAAAACTAGACAGCAATTCCAAACAGTCGAATGATAAACAAGACAACAATTTCAAACAACTTAGTGAACAGATTACAGCCGTTGCCGCGCAATGTCATGATGCTTAAGAACAATTACGTGAGGAAATCAAGGCTTGTACTAGGAACAGTAGTGAAGAAATTAGATCTGTGGCACAAGAATTAAGTAATACACATGCAGCCACAACTAAAGTACTTAGAGACGAAATTAGTGCAGTCGCTAAACAATGTTCTGAAAACGCAACACAGTTACGCGACGAGTTTAAATTAATGTCAGCAGAACTTTCACGTACACTGGATGCGAAAGTAGACACGAAATTTGACCAACAGAACAGCCAAATTGACGAACGTTTTAATCACCACCTACAAAACAGTGAAACGCATTACCGTAAATTTGTACAGGAACAGAATAAAGTAAAGCAACAAGTCATGGAAAGAATTACTGCACAACGACAGGAAGATAAGCGTAAACTGTTTACGAAAGCAAAAACATACGTAGACAACAATATTGCTGCAGTATCAGACGAAATCAAACAGTTGAACACCGAATTGCATGATGAAATCTCCGATCTTAAAACAAAAACAGACACACACACATTTGACTTTCAGACAATGACCAACAGACTTGAAAAGTTGGACCTAATACAGGATCCCGATGCCATCAAAGCAGACGTTAAGAAATTGAACAAAACCACACGTAAAATACAAAAACAAATTAATGCTTGTGATATTAAAAACGATGATCAGGTAAAAGCACTGACTGAAAAATATGATGAATTGGCCAGTCGTATTGACGTTATCGAAAGTAATAATGACACCAAATCAGACGATACGTCACCAGTTTCGTTTCATCAAACACCCGAATTCCAAAATTTACAGCAGACGATCAGTAAGATAGGTAATGTCCAATAATACATTACGTAGAAAACTGTCATCTTTAGAGCACGAAGTGACGGAGATGAAAAATATTTCAGCCTTTAACACATCACAGCATACGCCACTTTCCGAACATTTGTCAGACTCACACAGCCAGTATAATTTCGGTAGTTTACAGAGAGTACGTGAGTTAGATTCCGAACAGTCACAGACAAACAGATTATCATACAATCCTGAACCTGTTCAGACATACAGAGACGATAATTTTGATTACAAACACTTTCTATCCGTGGGAAAATTTAAGGTATTTAATAATGACAGAACACAGATTCACCCTTTCGACTGGATACGACAATTTGCTTTTGTATTTTTACCAGCTTGGCCTGTAATGCAGAAACTAGAATTGGACTGGATACAACAATTTGTTTTTGAATTTTCACCGCCATTGCCTGTAACGCAGAAACTAAAATTTATTTGCAGCGCGTAAGAGACCTCAGGGGATTCATTACGCTTCGATGAATATGTGCCGCAGCGTGCACAGGGCCCCAAGCCATAGTAGTGCTATTTCATCTTTAGTTTTCTGCACTGCTGCCTTCTCTTCTACTATCCTTTACATCTATCAAAACAGCTCTTCAACTAACGATCTATCTATAATTATGAATGAATAATGAAAAGCTGATATAACAAGTTTTACCGAAAGTGACAGTTTTCATTAGACACCCCTGAAATGACAAGAAGTATCAGCGTAATTTTAATATCAGACAAAATTTTTATTATCAGTATCGTCAAAATTATCAGCAACAGCAATCACATTTTGGTAACAATAGAGGTTTTTCCAAACAACAGCAACAAAACCATCCAATTAGCATACCTAACCGACAATGTAATGTGCAAGGTCAACCAAGCTGTAATGTTTCGCCGCCTACATGTATAGCGTCGGCTCCGCCAAATAGTAACACACAGCAACAAGGAAATCAGTACATACAGAAAACGCACCATTTTAACTCATATCGCAATGCACCGTACGGAAATGACTATCATGACAGACGTAAATGTAATGAGCATAATTTTCAGCGTACGTTTAATAACAGTCGGTCTTATCAGCAACAGAATCATCCGCAACAACAGATTATCATGAATGAACCAGACAGTAGATATCATCCCGAACCTAATGCGTCAGGACGAAATAACAGGACAGTACAAATAGTCGAAATGCCACAGCATCCTCCGGCAAATAATAGCACGTCAGATAGAATTTGACTAGATACAGTACAGGTTGCATTTTCCAGCAACGCAAGCAATACTTTTGACACACAGAATCTTGTTCACGAAAATGTTATTACTTTTGACGACATTCGAGACACTCTTTTGCAGGAAAAACCAGTTATTCAAAAAACCATTTCACACCCTGTCATTAAAGTAAAGATTAGATCATCCAAATTTTCAGCACTAATCGATTCTGGATCACCTATGTCAGTTATAAATGAAGAAACTTTCAACGAATGTAACAAAGAGAATACCTATCCTACGTTACCATTTGGCAAAACCAAAGTAAAAGGAGGAGTATCTCGTAAAGGAGTAGATGTAAAGTTACAGACACACTTGTCGTTTTGTATTGCAGGTCATACGTTTCACTCAAATTTTTGGATTGTTCCGTTATTGACAACAGACGTTATTTTAGGTACGAATTTTCTGCTACAACACGATGCAATTATTGACTTTCAAAATTCCTATTTAATGTTAAAGGATGAAAATGTACAACTGGTATTATAATTTCAGCACTCTTTATCTGTAGAAGAACAAACAATTAATCGTACAGAGGTCATTTCTGCATCACGTAACATAGACTGTCATTCCACATTGTTCACAGATACGTACGTACACAACTATAATACTCCAGACGAAGCCGACTATGACGTTATACAGATGATTTCTGATAAAATTAACCAGAGCAGTGCAAATACAGACGACGAACGTTCAGAGCTACGCAAAATTCTTTTACAGCAAGCTCCAGTTTTTGACAACGTCCCTGGTACTATGTCCAATTTTATGTATGAATTTCAAGTTAAACAGCACGATTCATTTAAAACCAAACATTATCCCATTCCGTATATTCACAGAGAACAAGTTAAGAAAGAATTGCAAGCTATGCTTGACCAAGGAATTATTGAACCGGCAGTTTGTCCGTACATAAACCCGCTCCAAATTGTTAAGAAAAAGGATGGTTCACTCCGCCTCGTACTTGATTCGCGCCACATCAATGACATTATTATTAATGAAACAGATCGCCCACAGACACTAGAAGAACTTCTACAGAAATTTCATGGTACTGCTATTTATTCCACATTAGATTTGAAATCTGGATTTTGGCAAATTCAGTTCCATCCGAACTGCAGAAAGTACACAGCTTTTCTCTGTTTTGGTGACTGTTACCAATTTTGTAAATTACCGTTTGGTTTAACTATTTCTTCAGCAGCATTTATTCGCGGTTTGAATACTATACTTTTGACAGAATTAAAAGACAGAATCACAACGTATGTAGACGACATTCTTATTGCAGAAGCTAACTGGTGTGAACACAATTTGATTCTTGAACAACTGTTACGAACTTTTCGTGCATAAGGACTCACAGTTAATCTTAGCAAATCGCACTTTGGCAAAACTTCTATAAAATTTCTTGGACATGTACTTTCAGCAGAACGCATTGCGCCTGACACGGAAACACTTCGAGCTTTACGTGACATTACTGTACCTACGACGAAGAAACAACTACGCAGCTTTTTGGGTTTAATTAACTTTTTTCGTAAATTTATTCATTACTCTGCTTTTGACATCCCTAGATTATGTCAACTGACCGGTAAAAACACTATTTGGTCATGGGATAGCCAAGCACATTCTGAATTTGTCAATCTGAAACAAGCTTTGTTGAAGGCACCACTTTTATCACATCCAGATCTTACTAGAAATTTTTCCATTACCACCGACAGTTCTAACACCGCTTTAGGCGTACACATTTTTCGGGAAACTGAAGAAGACGGTACTACAGTAATTAAAAACATCACCTTTGCGAGTCGCATTCTGTCACCTGCTGAACGAAATTATTCTCTTACAGAACTTGAAACATTGTGTGTTGTATGGGCATTTACGAGATTTCGGCATTTTCTTTATGGAAGACATACGACCGTTTACACAGATCATAGAGCGATACAGTTTTTACTTTCAGCAAAATTTACACATGACAGATTAAGCAGATGGAAAGTTTATTTACAGGAATTTAATTTTAAAATTGTTCACATTCCCGGTACATAAAATATTGTAGCAGACGCCCTATCCCGTTCTCTCAGCAACAATCAGCAAGAAATCGCAACCAACTTCTGCCAAGCAAATTTTAGCGTCATGTATATTCAACAAGTTGCATTTGAAAATTTCATTTCGTCGTCATTATGAGACATAGCACAAGAGCAGAGAAAAGACAACGTATGGAAACAAATTAATCACCTTTGACAAGATAGGAATAATGTTACCATTAGAAACCATAATATTCTGTTTCGCCGCTCTCACCCTGACAGCAACAATTGTTTACTATGTATTCCTGACGAGCTTGTTAACAAATTAATTTGGTATACTCATTTAAGTTACGCACATTATGGAGCCAGAAAATGTTTTCTTATACTGAGACAGAACTGTTATTTTGCCAACATGGAGAAACGTATTCGACGACTTTTGGCGTCATGTAAAATCTGCCAGAAAGCTAAGTCAGACACGACTCACATATTCCTCCGTTACATTCCATTGTACCTGTTAAATTAAGACACATGGCCGCTGTAGGCATTTTTGGTCCGATTCCCAGATCTAATAGAGGTTTTTGCTACATCTTTGTCGCTGTTGAACTCACTTCGAAATTTGTAACCTTCATACCGTTACGCAAAGCTACTGCTAAAACTATTTCGAATGCATTTATAAAACATTTTCTATTTCATGTAGGACATGTATTAAAAGTAATTTCCGACAATGGACCACAGTTTCGATCTGCTATATGGACACGTATGTTACGATCAAGAAACATTTCTCCGATCTATATATCCAAGTATTACGCTTCTTCGAACCCTTGTGAACGACTAATGAAAGATATTGGTAAACTACGTAGAATATACTGCCATAAAAAACATATTGATTGGGATACACACGTACTGTCATTCCAGGATGTAATTAACTCAATACCAAATGAATCTACTACGCTATCTCTGACTGTTATACTGAAAAATGTTGAACTACCTAACAAAATTAAAGAATTAGTATCCTTTCCTACATCTCGTCTACTACGACACCATGAAATAATTGACATTGCGCTGAACAACATCAAACGTGCAGCAGAGCGCCGGAGAAGACAGCAAAAACAGGTTTGTACACGCTGTGACTTTCACATTGGACAGACGATATTTGTACGCACACATTATTTATCCAACAGAGGAAAGAGTATATGCAGAAAATTTGAGCTTCTATACGCAGGTCCATACAGAATTCGCAGCATTTCTCACCCCAATGTAGTACACGTCGAAACTCTTGAGAACCAGAAAAAGGAAAGGCAACCACCATGTCTCCAATATTAAACCTTTTATTGAATGAACATACTTTATGATTTATCACACTGTAATGCCATTTTCTGATTTTTATATGACCACTTATGCAATTATATTTATATGACTGCTTACTGATGATTATCATATTTTTTCTTGGCAAGTCCCCGGCAAGGAAAGTTTAACAGGTCGCTTTTCTTGTCGTTATATATCAGACCGTGCACATTTTTCATTTTCCGTGTATGTATGATGGTTTTCCTGTTTTGTTTGTATGCATTACGAAATCTTTAAGATATAACAAACACCAGTTGGCTTTAACATTTCTCCTTATGATATCTCAATATCTTGGCTTTTCTACACTTTTGGCTACTGCATTATGAGACTGTGTGTACATTTTGGCACCTGAACACTCTCTATGTTTTTGACATAATACGTTTTCTGTCATACTATGCTGTATGCTTAATTATGTCACTAGAAACAAGTTTTTATTTAATGGGTATATGATTTGAGTGCAAGATATTAATCCTTATTCATCATTTTCAGAGAGCAATAACGTGTAAAAGAAATAAATTAAACAAACCACAGTGGATTACTATGAAATGGGAATTTCACCTTCGGAATGAACGAAAGAAAATGGAATACCTTGTGATGAAAAGTAAATGGATCAGAATTAACAAGCAATAGCAAGAATATACTATACACATCGTATGATAGCAGTCTTAACTAATTTTTTCTTTCAGAATACGAGGCGATTGATGCAGGCTGTTAGACAGAACTACACATCTTAGTTTTAGTGATGAAATATGCTAGAAATAAGAAACCCTATACTATGAATAGTTGTATGAAGTAAACGGTAATATGAATAATGAATAATGAAGTGTCTTTTTGCAGATGATAATGAATGATGATGAATAGTTATATGAAAAATATGCTAATATGAATAATGAAGTTTTTCTTTGCAGGTGATGATAGAAAAGAAGTTATGGTAATATGAATTATGAAGTTTTTCTTTGCAGATGAGGATAATGATGAAGTTTTTATATTTACTGTTAGAAGTTATTTAAGTATTTGTTGCAGTTCGTTTTGACAGTACATCTTATATCGCATGGTATAATGACTGAATGTTTTGGAAAGGACAGCTAGAGTGCGAGGCACCCACATGCCTTGCTCATACTGTGGCATCAAGCAGTCAGGCCTGCAAGATGAGTGGTCTGCCAAGCGAGTGGATTCATTCTTATTTATCGAGTAACATGAACTCTAGTACTCACACTTAAGTTACAAGTTATCCTCCTATATAATTAATACGCAACGGAAACGCACAACTGACTATCAGTGATTTACAGAAGTCTGACTGTTCACTACGCACTGGCAATACCACATTTTCTTTTTGTCTTTTATTTAACGGCTTTTATCATCACGTGGCCACCGCACTGAATATGAATGGCGCACACATTATAAATTCGGGACATTATGACAACATACAATTCAAAGGAAAAGTCCACCAATCTTTTTCTTTTCACTATCTTATTTATTCCGATAAATTCTCTAACCTAAACACACAAATTCTACAACCTACAACAATAACACATGAGAAATTCCGCCCAGTGGGCATGGCTTTACAATGGTGAATCTCTATATTATGGTCTCGTAATTATTTTTAACACTACAGTGCACTTTCTGGATAGGATGGTGGATCTTTTATTATACCTCACACTTCGACTCTCACAATCATCATCACTAAACTTTCCTCCAGACCGAGCGGTACCGAAGGAACAAGCATAACCCACTAATCTTTTGAAACTACCTCGCTACTCTGCCATGCAAACCACACATACCCAAATTACATGACATACACCACACTACAATAGGAAATACTACACAGAGAATGGTCACAACATTATCACTTTCAGCTTTCCCACTTCAATTAATACTTATCCCAGTTTCACACAACACTGCCCCACTTCGTAATTCTACTTTCCTACTATGAACTCTGGAGATATATGCACGTCTTCCTGTGCAATGCAAGCCAAGTGGCGTTGCTGGATAGACGGCCGACTCACCTTGATTCTCTCTCAGAGTTTAAATCTAGCGTCACACGGAATCATATCACGCAAAGTAACATTAAGAACATATTCATCACACACGCGAGTCCTCAACTGATACCATGGACGAGTACTTCTCTTTATCCTTTGTCTCATACACAGATTGAGACTCACACAGTACTCACCACGTGGAACTACTCGTCTCTAATTTCAAGTCCTGCACACGCCATTTCTTAAATATTTCAACTTATGGTACACACGCTATTTCTTAAATATTTCAGCTTATTGTACACACGCTAGTAATTCAGCTTAACTTAAGCACACGGAAGTATTTCAACTTATTGCTACACGTGGTTTCATTGTGACCGTTGGTCACTTCTGAAGATTACTACAATCCCTTTAATATTACATGCCTGACATTTAATTCTCCCCACAAAAGTTCCTGAAATAGAGAAATTATTATTTCAAACTACTCTTAAATATTCCACATGCATACCATGTCTCCACTCTTTCATCATTACGAAGCACAACTAAAACAGGTCTTAACAGCACAAGATCCAGCGGCAGAGTCCTGAAACATGGCCGTTCTTTTAGGTTCTCTCACACCTCTGTCGAAGTGGGGAGGCACCTTGCTACCCTACTGGTCAGCCACATTTCAGGCGCTCAAAGCTCAGGTAAATTTCATCTCTTTGGTCCCACCAAAGGTGGCCAAAGGATCGACTCAAAGATGATCATATATTCACATTCACTATCTGCGGTTAGCAGACGACCATACATTCATTCATTTCACAGATCTCACCAAACTGGATGTAGGGATTTACTTTGTGGGAGTGCACATGTGATCAATTAAATAAATAAATTGTCATTCTTTCCCACACTGGTATCCGGCTTCGCTGTATTAATTGAAATTGAGTTACTTTACAAAAAAAAAATGTGTTGTTCTGACAAAAATAATGAAGTATGTTGTACCTATTTTCAATGTCGGGCGGTACTGTACCCTTTCAAGAGTACATACATATTGAGTACACGTTTCATTACCTGTTAATTCGAAGTTCACTACTTTTCAGCATAATATGCGTTTCTTCTTTCAGCTTAATAATCCATTTTGTATTTTTTCCAGGAGAGGCTATTCATGAAATTAATGTGCTATAAGCAGTTAGTTATTAAACCTGTTCTAGTAATTGCTTTTTTTTACCCATTTGTGTGTGTCATTCATAAATGTGATCGCATATACTCTACTTGTTTCATAACCTTGCTACAGCTGACTCATGACGAATGACGTTACTAATCCTTATTTGCAGCAATAAGTCAAAAGCAAATATTTTCAAGCACCAGCAATTAATTATCGATCCCAACGCTACGCATTGCTAGCACAAAAAAATGTATTACCAGTCCCAAATAATTCTACTAATTTAAGAGATATTTATAGTACTAAATATAATGCAGATTTGTCAGATGTATTGAATCCATTTTATCTATGTATTATTGGACCATGGACCTTGAGTAATAGTTGCAGTGTGTTGCATTTTGGATGTGTCCCATGTCACTTGAATGATGAGTTCTGAGTGGTACTGAAGGATGTTTTATAATAATGCAGAAATGCTATGCCAATAATTTCAGTAAACAATATTTTTGTTATACTCTATAAATTCTATGCCAATAATTAAGTCTTATTTTGAATGATGACTTCTGAACAATGCAAAAAAATGGTTTGTAACTGGCCAATGAGTGCCAATGATTACTATAATTAGATGAATTATGTAAATACTATGCCATTAATTAACTCTTGTTTTGAATGATCACTTCTGAATAATGCATAAAAATGGTTTGTAACTGGCCAATGAGTGCCAATCATTACTATAATTAGATGAATTATGTAAATACTATGCCATTAATTAACTCTTGTTTTGAATGATGACTTCTGAACAATGCATAAAAATGGTTTGTAACTGGCCAATGAGTGCCAACAACTACTCAAATCAGTTAAGAGACTAGTGTAATTCTCAATGATGACTAGCATAAGACTTAATGTCCTTCACCTTCTGACCTAATTACCAGAAATTACTGCATTATCCATCTGCCCTGTCTATCCTCATGATCATGGAGCACTATATTTGGTTTTTGCACTAATTCTACGTAGGTGTATCTTACAAGAGTGTGGTGTTGACACATCATGCTGTCGACCACCTTGCGCGATGGAGATGTTATTATGGTCCCACTGTTTGGTTTACCTAATGTACTACCAAAATGGTAACATTGAATATTAATACGACATTTCAGTGCCTTAGCTACACTGATTAATACTTCAGGGAAGAGAACTTCAGATTGTCTCACTTGGTGTTGTGCTTCTGTAGAAAGATAGGGACTTTCAGTGCAGCTACGTGAAACCTACTGTGCTGCAACCATGATGCAATCCTTCCCTTTCCTTTCCTAGTTCTTATAAAATGGTAAATAAATATACAGTGCGTGTGCACTTTATGTCATTTATTAATATGTTTTGTACTCATTGCGTATCCTAGTTCTTGTAAAATGCTAGAGATATATGCAGTGTGTGTGCACTTTATGTCATTTGTTAATACGTTTTGTACTCATTGCGGATACATTGTGTCATTGCTTGATACGTTCTGTACTCAGTGCATGTGCAATCTATTTCATTTCATGTTCTGCACTTATATATATATGTATATACTCTGTGTCTGTAAACTTAGTTAATTAAGTAGATTTTAGAAAAATTTGTTGCTCATGGCAAGTCCAATTGACTCACCATCGCTGCCAAATTTTTGCCCCCCCCAGTGGAGGGTTATGTAAGAGGTCCGAGCAGATGTAATTTCGATGTATTGCTCATGCGCTGCCTACGATATGCAAGGTCTCTGACCAGACAGCAGTGTTGACTGCAGTAGGAACTGTGTAGCTGTAGCAGTAAGTTGTTGCTAGTCTGGAGTCTGCTCTGGTCTGGTCTGGTGTATCGTGTTGGCTGGCCCGGTCGCGGTGCAGCGATGCCGGAGCCTGAGTATTATTGTATAAGGTAAAAAGCAGCCTCGCGCATATGTAGTAATGTTATCTCAAGTCGCATGTAAATGTTTTAAAACTCTCGTAATAATAATCTTCCTCATAAAAAAGTAACTTTTAGTAACCATTAATTACAATTTAAAGAATTTACTAATTTCTCCCATTCATGATCATCCCGATTATTGCAATAGAAAAATCAGTTGCTCCCTTTCATAAATGACAAATAGGTCGGCCAGCATTGCACAGAGCTGTGCCGGAAAAATTTATTGTAAGAGCAGATATATCCGGCGACTTCATTGAGGTAAGAATTTTTTCCTTTTTTATTCAGAATGATCTATCAGGGCCATGACGCAGCACTGCTGTCGTCCAAAATTTACCAGGTTAAATTCACAGTGAATTATTGACAAGTCATAAGTGACTGGCAATTTAATTGAGAGGTTAGTTACATTGTTTTATTACCAGGTTACAGAATTTATTTTTTTATTGGGACGTTACACTCAATGTGAACGACATAACTATAATTTTTACTGTTGAGAGGTTTAGGAATTTTTCTGCTAAATGTGAATGTATTTTGAGCTTAGATTAAAACAGAAAGAATTTTGTGTGGAGGTTAATGTGAAAAGAATTTTGTAGGGAGGTTACAAATGAGAAAGAATTCTGTTTTGAGGTCTGACTAAATGGGAACGAATTTTGGTGGGGAATATTGTTCATATTATTTAGTTTAATATATATTGTGGGGAGGTTACACTAAATTAGAATCATATTCATTTTATTTATTTTTATTTTGTGGGGAGGTTACAACTTGAAAGTAAAATATGCTGTTCCTTTTATAAATTAAAGTTCTTAAAATTGAGGCTTATAAAGTGTTGATTAATTAATGATCGTAGTGCTGCCTGTAGTAAATTTTAAAAGGTGAGTAAGTTTCTTGTAAATTTATCAACATTGTGTCTCACTGTAGTAAAAGTCGTGAACTGCATTTATGGAAAGTTATACAATCATACTTGCTAAGCACGTATTTCTTTTGGATATTGAAAGTGCATATTAATAGTGTAATAAGATCCATAGGTCACCCTTTACCACTATTTAAGAAAACACTAATTTCTTTATTTAAAAGACAGTGAAAAGTAACCTGTTAGTGAATTCCATTTAGCTTTCATTTTAAATAGTAAAGTTTTTAACTGAGAGAGACTTAACCTGTTACCAGCTCATTATTTTGCAGCGAACAACATTTATTATTCTATGTCAATTAGGAAAGTGTTTGAAAAATAATACTTAATCTATGTCCAATTTATGAATCTGCAGTGAATGTTAATAGCAATGTTATAAAGACCATTCAGCTTGAACAAACCCTGAAAGTAATAATGTGTTTCGGTATCTGTTATATTTTTTCAAATAGTTTGTGCTGCTCTAGCTATTAGCTTCAATCTTACTGTAAACATATGTATGTGTCAGAGTTCATTGCACTCGCGTGTGGCCAAGTCTAGGTTGTGTTTGTCCGTTAAAGTTACTCATACCTACTTTCTTAAACGAGAACGTTAATCTTTCTCTTGCCTAATTAGGCTGGCGACCGTTTTCGTTTTTCTTTAAACAGTGTAGATAGGCAAAAATATTGTTTGTTACTGTTCGAATATTTACGTAATTCTGACTTTCATTTTCCGATAAGCCACCTCCATTAGGTACAACACGGTCAACATAACAAAATTCCTCTCAGAGGGTAACACTGCTCTGTTGCGTTGTACCATAATTGCTTTAATAAAATAGTTTTATTTCACAACCTTCTTCCAACTTTAAGGTTATGGTACAGCAGTAGCAGACAGGAGTGTTATAAACCTACGTCTTCTGTCATTTATTGGATGTATTCCAGTCTCTGCGTTCCTCTACAGTTTTTACCCTCAGGTCTCTCTAGTGCCGTGGAAGTTATTCCCTGATCCAGAATAAAGGTAGAAGACGAGGTACTGGTGTATTAAAGCTGTAAGGATGGGTCGTGAGTCGTGCTTTGGTACCTCAGATGGTAGAGCACTTGGCCGCAAAAGGCAAAGGTTCCGAATCCCAGTCTCGGAGTGGCACACAGTTTTAATCTGCACGGAGGTTTCTTAGTCCCTCATGTCTTAACAGGTGTGCTACCATCCTGACCCTTCTTCTTGTCATTATTTTCCATGTATTGCTTCCTTTTTTCACCGTTCTGCGAAGAACCTCCTCGTTCCTTACCTTATCAGTCCACCCAATTTTAAATATTCTTCTTGTAGCACCGCATCTCAAACGCTTTGATTCTTTTCTGTTCCGGTTTTCCTTTATTCCATGTTTCACTACCATACAATGCTGCGCTCCAAACGTACATTCTCAGAAATTTCTTCCTCAGTTTAAGGCCCGTGTTTGATACTAGCAGATTTCTCTCTGGAAGGAACGCCGCTCCTACCACTGACTGTCTGCTTTTTATGTCCTAGGATATACAACTGCAAATAACTTAAACTGGAACTGCCATATAGATAATGTTGTGTGGAAGGCAATCCATAGACTCCGTTTTATTTGGAGAACGCATATAAGATACAACAGGTCTACTGAAGAGACTGCCTACAGTAAGTTTGTCCACCCTCCGCTAGAGTTCTCATGTGCGGTGTGGGATGCTTACCACATAGGATTGACTGAGGACATCGAAAAAGCCCAAAGAATGGCATCTTGTTTTCTATATTAGCGAAATATGGAAGAGAGTGTCGTGACCATGATAAGATGCTTTGGACTGCAATCAATAGAACAAAGACGGATTTCGCTGCGGCGACATATTTTCACGAAATTTCGATCACCAACTTATCCCTTAGAATGCTAAAATATTTTACTGGCTACTACCTACATAGAAAGGAATGACCATCGTAATAAAGTAAGACAAATCAGAGCTGTTATGGAAAGCTGTAAAGTGTTCATGTTTCACAGGCGCTTTTAGTGAATGAAACGGCAGAGAAATAGTCGACGGTGGCTCGATGAACCCTCTGCCAGGCACTTAACTGTAAACTGCAGAAAACCAATGTAAGTGTAGATGTCGATGTAGAAGCTTAGTATTTGTCGTTGTTGAGGTCTTCAGTCCAGAGACTGGTTTGATGCAGTTCTCTATGCACTTCTATCGTGTGCAAGCTTCTTCACCACCGAGTAACTACTGTAACCTACATCTTTCTGCATCTGCTCAGTGCATTCATCCCTTGGTCTCCCTCTCTGATTTTTAGCCTCCACGATTCCCTCCAGTACTAAATTTGGTAATCCCTTGATGCCCTGATGTCCTACCAAACCGATGCCTTAAGTTGTGGCACAAATTCCTTTTCTCGCGAATTCTACTCGTTTCCTCTTCATTAGGTTACGTGATCTACCCATCTAATCTTCAGTATTCTTCTGAAGTACCACATTTCGAAAGCTCCTACTCTCTTCGTGTCTAAACTATTTATCGTGCATGTTTCACTTCCATACATGGCTACATTCCATACAGTTACTTTCGGAAAAGACTTGCTGACATTTGACTCGATGTTAACTGATTTCCCCTCTTCTTGCCATTGCTAGTCTACATTTTATATTCTCTCTACATCGACCATCATCAGTTATTTTGCTCCCCAAATAGCAGAACTCATCTACTACTTTAAATGTTTCATTTCCTAATCTAATTACCTCTCAGCAACACCTGATTGAATTCGACTACATTCCATAATCCTCGTTTTGCTTTTTCCAGGTCCTTTGCTGTCTCTCACACAGTTACAATGTCATCGCCAAGCCTCAAACTTCTTATTTCTTCTCCATGGATTTTAATTCCTAATGCACATTTTTCTTTTGTTTCTTTAATGCTTGCTCAATATACGGATTGAATAACACTGGGGCTAGGCTACAACCCTGTCTCACTCCCTTGTCAACCACTGCTTCACTTTCAGGCACCTCGACTCTTATAACTGCCGTATGGTACATGTAACATTTTTGAATAGTCCTTCGCTCCCTTTATTTGATCCCTACCAACTTCAGAAGAGAGTATCCCCGTCAACATTATCAAAAGCATTCTCTGAATCTACAAATGTTATAAACGTAGATTTGCCTTTCCTTAATCTGTCTTCTAAGATAAGTCGTAGGGTCAGTATTGCCTCACGTGTTCCAACATTTCTACGGAATCCAAACTGATCTCCCCCCAGGACCGCTTCTACCAGTTTTTCCATTCGTCTGTAAAGAATTCACATTAGTATTTTGCAGCTGTGACTTATTAAACTGATAGTTCGGTAATTTTCACACCTGTCAACGCCTGCTTTCTTTGAGATGGGGATTATTACATTATTCTTGCAGTCTCAGGGCTTTTCGTCTGTCTCATACATGTTGCTCACTAGATGGAAAGTTTCTCATTTCTGGCTCTCGTAAGGCTATCAGTAGTTCTAATGGAATGTTGTCAACTCCCGGGGCCTTGTTTCGACTTAGGTCTTTCAGTGCTCTGTCAAACTCTTCACGCAGCATCATATTTCCCATTTCATCTTCCTCTACGTCCTCTTTCATTTGCAGAATATCGGCCTCAAGTACATGACCCTTGTATTGACCATCTATGTACTCCTTCCACTTTTCTGCTTTCCCTTCTTTGCTTAGAACTGGTTTTCCATCTGAGCTCTTGATGTTCATGAACATTGTTCTCTTGTCCTCAAAGGTCACTTTCATTTTCCTGTAGGCAATATCTTCCTTACACCTAGTGATATATGCCCCTGCATTCTTGCATTTGTCCTCTAGCCATCCCTGCTTAGCCGTTTTGCACTTCCTGCCGATCTCATTTTTGAGACGTTTGTATACCTTTTCGCCTGCTTCATTTGCTGAATTTTTATATTTTCTCCTCTCATCAATTAAATTCAGTATCTCTTCTGCTACCCAAGGAATTCTACTAGCCCTCGCTTTTTAACTTACTTGATCATCTGCTGCCTTCACCATTTCATCTCTCAAAGGTACCTGTTCTTCTTCTACTGTATTTCTTTCCCCCGTTTTAGTCAATCGTTCCCTAATGCTCTCTCTGAAACTCTCTACAACCTCTGGTTCTTTCAGTTTATCCAGGTCCCATCTCCTTACATTTCCATCTTTTTGAAGTTCCTTCAGTCTTATTCTACAGTTCATAACCAATAAATTGTGGTCAGAATCCTCATTTGCCACTGGAAATGTCTTATAACTTAAAACTATGTTCCTAAATCTCTCTCTATTATATAATCTACGAGTATATGAAAGCTTCCAGTGTCTCCAGGTCTCCTCCATGTATGCAACTTTCATGTTTCTTAAAGTCCAAGTGTTGGCTATGATTAAGTTTTGCTCTGTGCAAGGTTCTACAGGTGGTTTCCTCTTTCATTACTTACCCAATTTCACATTATCCTACTACTTTTCCTTCTCTTCCTTTTCCTACCATCGAATTCCATCCCCCATGACTATTAAATTTTCGTCTCCCTTCACTGTCTGAATAATTTCTTTTATCGCATCATTCATGTCTTCGAACTCTTCATCATCTGCGGTGGCTTAGCATTTAGCGTCTCGTAAATGTTCCGGGAATGCCGGGTGACGTCATCGACAACCGACGATATTGCCACACATGTGCTGCACGACGAAGTACCACAACACGCCATAAGCAACGGACACTCACACACACACTCTCTCTCTCTCTCACACGCACACACACACACACACACACTCACACACACAAGCTGTAATCAATTGGCGTGAACACACTACCTCTTACAACTCCCTCTCAATGTCCATCTCCTCCTGCCCCTCTCTGTCCATCTGCACTGACCTCCTCCCTGTCCATCTCCTTCTCTCCCTTCTCTGTGCACTTCATCCAACTCCCACTGTCTGTCTATCTCCTCCTGCCCCCCTCTCTTTCCATCTGCTACTCGCCTGTCTCTGTCCATCTCCTTCTCCACCTCTCTCTTTTTCCATCACCTTTCCTTCCTTTCAATGTCCATGTCCACCCACCACTCTCTTGGTCCATCTCCACTGAACACCTCTCTGTTCATCTCCATCTCCCCATTCTGCGTCGATCGCCTTCTGCGTCCTTTCTATATCAGTCTCCCCTCCCCCCTCTCACTCTCCGTCCATTCCCTTCCTCTGCCGCGAGGGGTAGCCACGCACTCTAAGGCACCTTGTCGTGGTCGGCGCGGCTGCCCCCGTCAGAGGTTCGAATCCTCCCACGGGCATGGGTGTGTGCGTGTTGTCGTTGCGATAAGTTAGTTTAAGTTATTTTAATTAGTGCGTAAGCCTAAGGACCGATGACCTCAGCAGCCTGGTCCCATAGAACCTTACCACATATTTCCAAATTTTCTCTTCCTCCCTCCATCTGCCTCTCCTCCTCTGTCTGTGCCGTACAATGATCTAATTTTGTACATACATTCAGCGGTATGTATGGCTAACATCTGCAAAAAAATGTCGCGAATATAGTTAGTAGTAAAGAAGTAATAAATTAAGTCGTCACGCCTGATGCGAATATGAACAGCGAAAAGGCTGTAAGCGATAAACTTATTTCCTTTCTTCATTACAAGGGGCTTGTCAACGAGAAAAAGTTTCGTGACGGTTTACTTTTATGTGTAAGGTTTGTTGCAAGTCAGTAAGTGCTCTGGTTCTCAAATACTGGATGAATACAATCCAGGTATACGCGCGCCGTGGCCTACACTTCTTCCTCGCCCTCACTCTTCTTATTTCATGGGTACGTGGTTCTTACCCCAAAAGTGGTTCTTTCCAAACAGTAAGTGATATGTATACCAATTTCGGTTGAAATCTGTCCAGTGGTTTCGGAGTAGATGTGGAACATGTATACATACATTTACTAATATGTATGAACATCTTTTTTCCATCATCCAATTTTGATGAAATATAGCCTATACGGTGCCTGTAGCTATGGCGAATTTACCACTGAAAATCCAATAAAAATACGTCTGGTACTGCTGGAGCTTAGTGTGTTCAGACAGAGAGACAAGACAGTTTTAGTAATGCTTTAATTTTTCTGTGATCCGTCTTTGATGAAGTAAGTCCATATGGTGCCCTGAACTATGCTCAAATGAACTGTGAAAATCACACGGAAGTTTGTCAATGGTTTTGGAGATTATCGTGTTCCGAGACAAAATGACAGACATTATGGTTTTAGAAATATATTGTTGGTAGAGAAGAAGATATACAGTAAGTAATGGAAGACCAAAAATAAAATCCTGTGGCACGTCGTATCTGACTGCCTCAAATTCTGAGTGCCTAATACTATGTGATAAATGTGAAAGTAATACACTTCTTTGTGTCATACCTACGGACAAAAATCGTAAACTTGTCGTGCCTGCCATAAACTTTTGCATGATGTTGTAACAGTTCACTCAGACAAATAACCTTAAACTGGTCACAAAATATTATCAATCGAGATTGCGTCTGATTTATTGATATCTTGCGTCAGTGCATATACAGTATGTTCCGCTGACAGTGATACAGTGGTGCTACGCTACATGGAGTGTACCTTACTATCTCTAGGTTTACCACAGATGATTTCTGTCAACAGACTCTTTGTAGGCTGGTGTGGAATTGACAGATTTAACGACAGTTTGACTGCGTTAGGCGGGCTCCTGGTACCTCGAATTGCATCAAAATAAACTGTAAGTAGTGACTTAGGAACACTGACAGTATGACTAAAACACATGATCCGCACAAGTCTGCTTGCGTCCGTACTGGGCTATGCAAGGCTTGGTATAAGTAAAATGTTACGGTACTATACACAGCGTGTTAGTGATCACTTTGTCTACATGGCACCACATTGGTGTAGACGAGGAGACACGAACAAATTGTTACATGACATTCGTGGTCTACCAAAGTGGGAGAGGTTTCAAATTGTACTATGGAAGTCACCCACACTACAGCGCATAAGCGCAGTGCAGAATTTTAGCAAAATTCGCCCTTGAATACAAGTGTTAGAGACCCCTTGTTTATGCACTTACAAAATGTAAAAGTAACATGCAAATTTTACCTCAAAATATTGGGGATTCAAACAGCACAAAATCAACAAATAAATCGATTGTTTGTCTGACGTCTGTGCTACGGAACGATTGTACTCTTTAAGGTTAAGCTTAGCTCGAAACATGAAGGTAATTAGTTTCTACGCGGCGCTTACCAAAGTCAGTTTTCGTTCGTCACCCTCAAGGAAAATTCTGAATTAATAGTTTTAACAAAATAGCTGTATCAGGTGGCGTAAGAGGACGAGAGGAAATTGAAAATCTCGCGCGGTGCGCAAGGCGGGTAGCTTTGGTGGGTTTTTACGCCAATTTGAAGTTGTTCCCCGTCTTGATAGACAGTAAGTGACCTGTACCAAATCATTCATCACGCCTTCATCTACACCACTGCAGTACGTCGTAATCAGTTATTGTTTAAGTGTGTTCAAATGGCTCTAAGTATTATGGGACTTAACATCTGAGGTCATCAGTCCGCTAGACTTAGAACCAATTAAACCTAACTAACCTAAGGACATGACACATATCCATGCCCGAGGCAGGGTCCGAACCTGCGAGCGTAGCAGCAGTGCGGTTCCGGACTGAAGCACCTAGAACCTCTCGGCCACAGTGGCCGGCCTTTAATTGTGTATTGCGAACGTACTTGGAGAAACAGTGACGACCATAATCTACCGACGGATTGAGTTCTGTCCAAATATTGTTTCGCACAATCGTGGGAGAGTTATTGTTCAGTTCGTTTCGTTATTTACGAGTTCTCCATCTTTTACAGTAGATATATAATATGATGAGTTGGAAATTAACAGATGTATGATTCTAGATACTAGTGATGTATGTTATTAAAATTACTTATTCCAATGAGATTTTTCAAATGGTCTATTGAGTTACTTAGATATATTAAAAAGATTTGGCTGGCGAAGCAGCAAGCGCATCAGAGATCTGTGGCAGAGGCCTTGATGTGCTACCTCCAGCATAAGCACTGAAGCAATACCGGAAATGGGATGAAGTAACAAATCTCGAAGAACGACCGGAGGAAGGAGTAGCGAAGCGCCTGCGTCGGTAGGCTTTGGAAGTTATTGATGGTTAAAGCCCAGGAGCTCGTGCCTCCACAACCGGAAGGATTGCCAGGAATATGGTACGTTAATGTGAAGCAATAACAGCCCAGTGACCGTGAAAGCACTAGTGGTAGCAGTGGGTGAGCTGGAAATCTCAGGAAATTTAAAACTGCGTCACAAAAGCCGACCGAAATAAACATTTCGTTGCATTTCATCTCATTTTTCGTCGGCACCATATCTCTTTCCCACGAATGCAGCGTCAGCCTCTTAAGACCTTGGAACGCTCCATCATCACTTACAAGATCACTTCCCAATTTAATAAATGCTACCTTAATGGCATCATCAAAGCAGCTGGAAGTGGATGGCAGGAAGTGTTATTAAGTAAGCAGACGAGATTAAACTAGCAAGTAAACGTATCAATAGAGACGGAGGTTTCTGTTTAAATTGTACTTAGAATCCTACTCTCTCCGTACTCAAACAGCACATAGACAAAGTCAATGATACTATCAAGCGCTGTTAGTTAATTTTCGCTAGCAATAATTTTGACATTGATCATCTTCGGTTGTGCGGTGGCACTAACACGTCTGCTGGAATACATCATGCATAAAACATATTTTAACTAGCGTTTTTTTATCTTCCAAAGTCAATGTGAACTGCCGATTCTGCCCATTCTCGAACATTTAGCGGTCTACAACATCAGAGCAGGCAGAAAGCTGCCTCATATCATGAACACATTAAAAGTAAATGAACTATCCGGCTAACTATAGATCTAACTGCCTCAAGTACCTTTCACATGATAAATTCTTTCACTGTTGTGTCCGTGTGTCTTTCGATACACTCTACTATGCACATCACTAACAGCTACTCAGATTTTCACTGATTCCTGCATCCTTCCATCATTTTCCATCAACACTGCATGAATGCCAGTAGCAAAAAATGCATGCACGTTGTTCCAGTAGCTAGGATCCTTCCAGAACACAATTTCACCACGAGAAGAAAAGTGTACCTTCTGGTATTATGTCTGCAATTCATTTATTGAGTGGAAGTGTTTGTGTAATTTGAAGATGTAAAAGCAGTAAGAAAGAGAAATTTCTCCTGTGACATGAGGATCGGATTTGCAAACAACTCCAAGACACACTTTGACAGCAAGAAAAAAGATTGAAAAACGCAAATGAGATTCGGCGGCAAACATTTCAAACATCTTGCAGGCAATGCACCCTCGTTAGGAAATATTCTCAGAAGGTTGACGTAATCAGTAGTGATGATATCAAGAAATGCTGTGATATGTTACCGAAAAACCAACCACGGTAAGAAGAAACATTTCTAACACACAGGCTACTTCTGCTGAAGCTTGTGGAGTTAGTTTAACGGATATCCAGAGCGCGTGTGTCGTGTGGGAAAATCCCCAACGTTTAATTCTCCGAGGAAAAATAAGAAAAAAACCAGCTCTTAAGCAAATTAAATTACCATGATGAAGATGTCGTCAGGTGGACAGTCTATGAATTTTACGACAATGGCGTATGCCCAACATGAGAAACATTGAGAAAAATGTTAAATGAAAAAATTAATTTTACTGGATCTGGTAGATCTGTGAGACGCATATTTAACGATGCAGGATTTACATACAACGACAGAACAGCAGTAGATCATTTCTACTTGAACGCAACGACATAGTGGCTTCCATACTTAAATTTTTGAGGACGATTAATTCACTGTGTGCTTCAGATGATATGCAATCTACATTCTGTTTCGATGAAACTTGTGTTACTCATAACCATTCACTGGTAGAATTCAAGGTAGCTGTTGGGAAAAGGACCAGGCTGATTGTTGTGCATGTGGGATCAGCGAAGACCTGTTTTCACGAAGAAAGCTCCACAAAAGAGGGCTACTTGAGACTCATTTCTTCCTAATATCTTTCAATTATCAGGTATGATTAAGAAAATTCTGTGCTTCAGATATCCTTTTTCGAAAATACGGAATATTCCTAAACTAACAACCCTTACCAATTACTTATTTTTCCTGTACAACTTATTTTAAGATTAATTTTTTTTTGGCATGTGAGACTTATAGTTAGGTTACCTGAGCCTGATCCTTTTCCCTAGTGATTTACCGAAAAGTAATATGGTTTGAAACAAGATGAACTGCAATTTATTATTGCAGATGCGTCTACGTCCCAGTTATAAAAACAGTGATACTTTCCTTTAAAATTTTATTGAACAGCAACAGGACTTTTTGTCCTGTGAAGTTGCTCGTACAGATGAAAGTTTGCGAGTAAACAATAAAATAAATTTTCACTTCGACAACCGAACCAGAGTAGCCCATCTGGTAGCCGGTATATGAACTACAAATTCTTTTCTCACTACAGACAATGCTGCCACCTATCGGAAAGTCATAGTTCCACCCCTCTCGTGCTTTCCTGTTGCCTCTGACAACAGAATTTTTTTTTCTTTTTTTTTGGGCTCAAGTTACCCTCTTGGCTCAAGTCTAAGTTTGGCCAATTACACATTTTCGTCAGTGTGCTAATTTGCCTGAAGTTCCGGTTGTTTTATTTTTACTCCCATATGCGTTTTTGTCACTGATTCACGTCCATTTACACTTCATACAGCCATATAATATCTAACGTTGTCTATAATAACTTTACGTACTGTAGACTTCAAATATAGAATGGAATGGCAAAGCTTTTAACAGGTTTTTTAATCCAAATAATGTACACTTACTATGCTTGTATAACGATGTGACTGACATAGCCCGAATCAATTTTTCACCGCAGTAACGTTATCGGATTGACTTTTCCCAAACCAGCAACTATTACAACGAGTGACAGAGGCGAACGTGAGTGTCAAGTGCTTGTGAATCACGAT